>NC_064421.1:37060499-37347999 GCF_023375975.1 Astyanax mexicanus
CAGACACTGCTGTAGGACGAGAAAGCCTGGCTCACAGTCTCTGCTCTTTTTCATCTCAAAGGGGTTCTATCAGGTTGAGTGCAGGACTGTGCAGGCCTGTCTTGCTATGCTGAAGCATTAGTGGCTGAGCCCAACTCCTGAAAAACCTTCACTGCACAGTGCAGTCAGACAATTACAGTTCTCCTGGCGACCACCAAACCCAGACTCATCCGTCTGCACAATACAGTCAGACAAGCACCTTTCCCCTGGGCTATGACTGAAATGGCTCTCTACTCCCTCATTAGTGTTGCGCTATGTAGGGAGATACTATTTAGTTCACTAAGTAGTGATAAAACAGGAGTGAATTCGGACACTACCTCATCATTATCATGCGCCAGCACCGGTTGCAGAAACACACACAGGTGAGAGAGGGTTGAGCCGTGTTTAAAACTTCATAAACACACTCAACTGAGCTCTGAATTAGTTAGTGAAGTTAGTGAAGCTCTGAGCTGATCATGAAGTTATTTATCTGTTTGTTATTTTTACGCTGTTTAAAAGATAATCCTCACATTATTGAACTAAATGAAGAAAACCTGAAATTAACAGCATGCACCGGCTCACAATGTTGCCAGATTGGGTGGTTTCATGCCAAATGTCGAGTTGTGTCTGAAATTGTCTGGAGGAAACGCTGTGATTTGACGGGTGAACAAAACTACCAAGTGTTAAGAGTTTGGAAATTTAACTCAGCAGTGTTATAGTTAGATATCTAACCTGGCAGAGACGGAGCTTCCTGCACATTTAAAGCTGTGTTTATGTTCGTTATTATATGTATTTATTTCTTTCATTGCTTGCAAGGTTATTTTTATGTACTGTATTTACTTTTTTGGTTCGTGTGTCCAATGATACAAGGCACAAAACACATAATACAAATATGCAGATAAACTCATTTAAATATAATTTTTGTAATTAGTGATATTTAAGATATTTAAGGTATTTTAGTTAAGATGATGTTGGAATAAACCCTGTAATATTGTTAATATGACGAACATCAGCTGTGTGGTTTTCTCAGTATTTCGGCGGATTTGAAACACATTTTACCCGGTGAATTGGTTTTGTCTGAATCCCACTGTAACAATCTGGCAAGCCTGGTGGCTCGCTGTCCGCTCAGTTTCTTCGGCTGTCTGTTACTTAGTAGCGAGACCCGCAATGCATTTTGGGACACAGCTCGCTTAGTAAGCAGTGAAATTGACTAAAAATCATGATGCATTATGGGAGTTTTTAGTGCCCTCAAAATCATGTTCCAATTCCCCCTTAAGATTCGGACACTCAAAGAAAAATGGCTGACATACTCAATAGTGCCCTAATTGGTAAATAGGGAGCCATTTCGGTCACAGCCCTGGTGACCACCAAACCCAGACTCATCCGTCTGCACCGTGCAATCAGACAAGGACAGTTCTCCTGACGACCACCAAACCCAGACTCATCTGTCTGCACAGCGCATCAGTCATATCATGCAGAGAAGTGTGTTGAGTCACTCCAGAGAAAATGTGTCCACTGCTGTACAATGCCCAGTGGTAGCGTTCTTTACAGCACTGCATCGGGCGCTTTGCATTGTGTTTGGTAATGGTAAGGCTTGACTTGCTCAACCATTGAAACCCATTCCTTGTAGCTCTCTGCATGCTACTGTTTTTAATTAAGATAAAGATTACATGACGTTAGGAAGTCTGAAGCTAATAATTCAGCATTTGATGACCCCACTTGGTCATTTTAATTTGCTTGTTAGTTAATATTAATCTTAAATTATTTAGTTTATAGCTAAAATATAGCTAACTTTAAAATTGGAGGATTTTTTGTAAAAGCTTCTTTCTAATAAGCATGTCATTTTCGAATTTATACTTTTTTATGCCTTCTGTGTTGGGAGGGCGTGTCGTACTTTGCATGTTTTCCGCTGCATTTAGCTTGGTTATTCTGAACAATGTAACGTAAATACAATCAATTCCAGTCATCAATAAGGGAAATGAACCATTTACTGATGCTGCCTGCGTGTTTTAAACCATATCAAGATCATGTATACTAGGGATGCAACGGTACAGTGTGGCCACGGTTCGGTTCGTATCGCGGTTCATGGGCCACGGTTTCGGTTTGGTTTCGATATATATTAATAATATCTACCTCCGACATGCAGTACGTTTTTATCCCTTTCTATTTCAAATCAACAAGGTGCTTCTACTCACATTGCGGAGCCAATATTAAACAGAAAAAAAGGAACAGATGAATTAAAATCACAACATTTATTATAAAAAAAGGAACACTTATTCTTATCATTAATCAAAAACAGGCTAATTTAAATAAAATGCATTAATATGAAATGTAAACATGAATATTATTCAATTAACTAACAATTAACAGCCCCGCCGACCGCGGCTCTTCCTCGCGTGGGGCACAGCTCTGCCGACCGCAGCCCTCCCTCACGTGTGGCACAGCCCTGCCGACCGCGGCCCTCCCTGGCATAACATACAGTCAATATAACGCTAAATACGGGTGATAGAGTTTATAATTGCTGTATTTCTCCTCTGTCCTCTCGCTCGTACTCTCAGTTCTCTGCCTCTCCTACTAGTCTAAACTTTGTGTGTCCCCCGCGTCCTAAGCAGTCTAATCTCCCAGTAGACAGAATGCAGAGAACATATCCAATCAATAACCACAAATAAAACATTAAAGTTTTGTCACCAGAACCAGCCAGAGACAGCTGGATAAACTCAAACTTTTAATTTTCTTAACAGGGAATTAGCAAACTCAAATTAAAGAGTTTTTTCCTTCTGTAAAAAGTAACAGCGGTTGGGCGGGGGTGGGATTTTGAGGTGGAGACAGAGGGAAAAGCAGGGCCGGGGAAGGAGAAAAAACACGCACTGAAATATCCCAGTTCTTCTGAACCGAACAGTAATTGTTAAATGAAGGACATTAACATCATATTACACTTAGGGTGCTTTCACACCTGAAAGTCCGGACTGTTCACTTCCAGAATAAAGATGTAATATTACGAGAATGAAGGTGTAATATTATGCTTTGTGCTCGTAATATGACAACTTCATTCTCGTAATTAACATTATTATTTGAGATTAAAGTCGTAATAGTACGAGAAAGTCAAAGTATTTTAAAGGAAATGTAGTTCTAACTGCATGGGTTGCTGTTTAAGAGCAGAGCACTGAAAGGGGCATTTTCCACTCATTATCTTTTACAGGGCTAATCGCCATTTATCTATTATTTATTATCTACATTTATAACCTGCAGATTATTAATGTAGTGTTACAGTCTAGATAATACAGTGCCTAGATTTTCCCATGGTGGCATAGCTGAGCCTTCAGCACCTCTGCCGCGAGAATCCTCCCGTGTGAGGAGAGTGTGCGCTGCTGCCCGGACATTTCCTGCCTTTTAGTTTGGAACAGAAATAGAGTAAATTTAAGTAATTAATAAAGGAAATAAACATTTTATTGAATCAAGGTTGATTGTTTCTGTGTTGTCAAGATCAAATATACTGTGAAACATGATATGCGTGTCAAAGTTATGATCTATGATCTCTACAATGTGGAAACGTGTTTATTAATTTCTCAATAACTATTTAGTACTATAAGGCTAACGTATTGATTAAACATGATTCATATTAAAATATTCCTAATATTTCCCAGCAGATAGTCTACCTTACAAAACGCCTGCTATAACTTTACATCCAACCATGTATTATTTTTAGTATTAGTCACTCAGTCAGCCTCCAAGGAAATGCACCCCTGGTTACATAATAAAATTCATAATTCAGAAAATATAACTATACTATAAAAATATACCAATTTTATGTCTTTTATATGAGGCCTGTGACTTAAGTGTCTCTGTGCCTGTGTCTCTTAAGCAGGACACTGTGATTTGACAGTATGCAGATATTTAGTCTATTTTATCAGGTATAGAAACAGCATATGTTATACATGAAATGCAATTTTGTGTTTCCATCATTATATACCTGTGAAAGGTGACAATTAGGGTTGGGCGGTATGACGGTATTTCGGTATACCGCGGTATTTAAATATGGTGTTGGTATTTGTAAAATAGTGACTGTATATTAACCCCGTGACGTGCCAAATCTGTACTTTGAAAAACAGGACGTTTAAGACATTCTGCGCATCCACAATGAAAGAGTGTTCAGTGTGAGTTACTCACAGGTAAAGTTACAGCTGCTTCTCAAATATTCTCTATCTTCTGTTTCTCTACTTTCTCTCCTTTTTTTTTATCTCCTTCGTGCGCATATTCTAATCCCATACAGTATTCTGCAGTTTCCTCAGAGTTTTCTGTCGTTATTACGCGGCTAGCTCGAGCGCTGTAAATATAAGTAATTCCGCGCACTGCGAGGTGCTCTGTGCGCTGCAGCTCGCTGCCGAAATCTGACCCCGCAGAATCCGGCTCCCCTTTGGGAGCAGAAACGGCACAACACCACCCGCTGTTAAACGGTTGTAGTGGATACAGCGCTTATAAATAAATTAACAAACACGAAAATGAGGGTATTCAATCTGTAATTTCAGTTCCTTTTAGTTTTTTCTTTTAATTACTTATTATTAATTTATTAGCTTCAGTTAAGGAGAACTTTCACTTTCAGTTTTCATAATTTCGTTCGTTTTGCACTTAGCTATATGGTGATTATCAGGCTATAGCTTTATATAAAATAAAAATAGTATTAAAAATTAGATGATTACATCACAGACTATTTCCTGGAGCCTGGACTGACCCAAGATTTTCTATTACATTCCTCTGGCCGGGTCGGGTCCGGGCAGAGAAATAAAAATGAAAGTATCCTGCTATTTAAAAGAATAGAAAATGAATAACAATAATAATATAGTTCTGCATACTAGAGTTTAGATTGTCTGCCTGAACGCGAGCTCATCCGCGCGTTTAAAGCTCCGCAGGTGGATTAATGTGTGCCTACTTCGTGCTTCTTCTACTGCCTACGGGCTGCATGACCTGCAGTCTCTCAGCCTGCCAGTCTGACAACAGTGTCAGCAGATCAATCACGTTCGTTTTCCTACAGGACAAACCATTCAAACATGCGAATGAGCTCTCCTCACCGATTAAAAAATCACACAGTGCCTGTCTGGCTTAAAATAGTTAGATACAGCTATTAAATAAATATATCAACATTCGTTGAAAAGACCAGTGAGTATTTCTGTATGCTAAATAAGATAGAAGGCAGCAACAAACTAGAAGCTAAGCTAATAACAGCATTTAATAAAAACTGAAAAATAGATATAAAATGAAAAAAACTAAACTAAGCCCCCGCCGGTAATACTGTATACCGCCATATAATCTGACGACGTTATGGCGGTATGAAAATTTCAATGCCGCCTAACCCTAGTGATTACTCTGTGATTACACTGTTTATGTACAGTTTGTTTCTGAGCTCATTCAGTATAGTTATTGATTTGTAATGATGTATCTGACAATAATATATTTAAATGGTTAATTTACATTTAATTTGCATTCAAGTGTAATTTTTTATTACATTGTAAATTATTTGTATGAACTGTTTTTAGTGTAATTTCTTGATATATTATATTCTGTTCCAAACTAAAAGGCAGGAAATGTCCGGGCAGCAGCACACGCTCTCCCCACATGGAAGGATGCTCACGGCAGAGGTGCTGAAGGCTCGGCTATGCTACCTTGGGAAAATCTGGACAGTGTATTAACTAAACTAGCACCACATAAATAATCTGCAGGTTATAAATGTAGATAATAAATAATAGATAAATGGCGATTAGCCCTGTGACAGATAATGAGTGGAAAATGCCCCTTTCAGAAGCTCTGCTCTTAAACGGCAACCCACGCTGTTAGAACTCTGGTAATACTATGACTTTAATCGCGTAATATTACATCTTTATTCTTGTAATATTACGACTTTATTCTCAAAGTGAACTGTTTTTTTTTTTTTTTTTTGTCGACCTTAAAACATCGTCATAAGGAACGCCTGCTCAGCTTTTCTGTAATTGGTCCGAAAGTTCAAACCATCCACAAAAGCGCTTTCACACTGCAGGCGAACCGGATCATGGTTCAGAAGATCCGGACCGAGACCACCTCTCTTGCTCGGACCAAAATCTGGTCCTTTGGTCCAGACCCCTTTCACACCTGCTACTTTGCCAAACTGAAAAGTCCAAAAGTCCGGACCAAATCAGGCAGGTGTGAAAGCACCCTAAAACAGATATCTATGGAGCTAAATTTGTGCCAAAACTACACACAGCACGTTTTACAAATAGAAAACACAACTATCTAACACACGGTATGTTTTACAAACACAAAACCTGATGGTTGTAAATACATATGTAACCTTCAAATAAATACACAGCTTTTCTAATACATTGCTCTAAACAAACAAATATAACAGGTTTTACAAATGCAAAAAGCAATAAATAAATCAAATAAAACATAATTACCATGTTATGATTCACAAACACGTACAGCCAATTTGTAAATCACGTGACAACTAAGTACCAAAATAAAGAAAGAAATGTGCAAATCAGAAACTGAACAGAAAAAAAAACTGAGCATCCAGGTGATTTGCGAACTTTGGCAAAGCGTGGGGTTAAAAAAAAAAAAAAAAAAAAAAAAAACTCCTCTTTGTGGGGTTTATTCTGTTTCTGTTATAATCTGCCATGTTTTGGAAGAGGGGACAGTTGTGGTTACAATACAGTTTGAGATATCACGTGTAAGACGTAGGTATATTGAGTACTCCCCTTTAATGTTGAATGCCTAAAACTGTAAGATTTTATGATTAGCTTTTACTGGCCTCTTGTTAATATTTCTCTATTTTTATAATATTTTCTTCCTTAATGTATATTTTTATGCTGTGTTCTATTGTGGTTTATAAGTATCTTCTTGAACTCCCTTTCCCATTCCACTCTTGCTCAGTGTAGACACACCAATCACGTGCTGCAAAAAAGAGCCGGATTGTTCGAACTGATGTATGTACATATGAATATAAAATGAATTAATTTAAACACGTATTAATATGCAATACCATATGTGTGTCTTTGTTAAAGAGCATTAACCACCTTCCTCAGTGTAAATTAATGCACTGGGGGCACTCGATATGACAGTCTATGTGGCGTCTAAGGGCTAAAATCTATATAAGACCCTAATCTTGCAAAACGATCAGAATCAGAATCTTGAAAAATACTCTCATGTACATTTTTGGTCATACCGTCCAGCACTAATCTGTAGCATTAGCAAAGATATATATATATATATATATATATATATATATATATATATATATATATATATATATATATATATAAATATATAAATATATAAATATATAACTTATTGTGCTGGTTTATCTTTCCTTGTTTCTATAGCTCTGCCATTGAACAGTTCTTTCACTCCTTCTCCTTTGGGATTTTCGTCCGCTCCTGTGAACTCTATTCTGGACCCTGGCACAAGCAGGTGAGAACTTTTCCATTCATTTGTGTCCATCAAATGAGTAAGACATTAGTAAACAATGTTTAACACTGACATGTTAGTTTAACTGATTTAATGAAGGGTGATGTGTTAAAACTAGACTTGTAGAAAATAAAATGCCTTAAAATTCTCTCTTTTATTGTTCTGGCATTTGGCAAATATAGATACATTTGGTAATCCTAATTAACGTAAAACAGCAACGGTTTATTCTGTTTATTCTGAAGTAAGTTCAACTATATTTAAAAGCTTGATGGTACCATGCACCCTGTATAAACATCACTGTACAGGGAGTCCACACGGTACATGCTATTAGGGTAAATATGTAAATTTCAATATCTAATAAGATTTACAGGTGGTATGTGCATTTTTAAGCTGTAAGCCAATTTACCTGGTATTGTGGAGTATCACTGTGGTAACAGAATTGTCTGTCCCCCCCACCTCTCTTCCTGTCCTCTCTCTTAGACGCTTGTTTTAATCTCTATTTGTTCTCTATTTGTTTGTTTCTCTTACTGTTCTGACTTTTGGTTTTAAATGAAATGTGTCCATGTCCACTACATAAAACAGATGGGTTAATACTTTAGTTTTGTTTTGTTTATCTGTTTTACCGTACTTTGGAAGAACACCAAGAAATGGCTTCTCAAAAAAGCAAACTGGTACCAGTTTGAAAGCTTTTGCTGGACAGAATTTCACCCATCCAAGGGGAACAATGCAGATCCCATTAAATGGTTCACGCACACTCTTATGGAAATAGCAAAAAAAACATCCCGAGATCAAACCCAAAGACCCCAAAACCACACAACCCTTGGTTCAACGAGAAGTGCAAATTAGCCATAAAAGCCTGTGAGAAGACTGAGAGGCTGTTCAACAAGAATCCTACAACTGAAAATCTCATCTGACTTAAAATCGCTAGAGCTCAAGCCCGCAGGACAGTCAATGAGGAAAAAAAGCAAACATGGAGAAACTTTGTCACCCACATCATGTTCATTACCAGTTTTTAAATCACCTCCCTCATATTGCTCTATCGATGCTCCTACATAGTATAAATGACATATGGACTACAGGAAAAATCCCAACATCCTGGAAGGAAGCAAATATTATTCCTATTCCTTAACCGGAAAAGGACCACAAAGAACCAAATAATTATCGGCCCATAGCCCTAACAAGTTGCTTATGCAAAACTATGGAAAGGATGGTGAATCACAGACTTGTATGGTTCCTGGGAAGAGATAACATGATAAACAAGTTTCAAAGCGGCTTTAGAAGAGGAAGAAGCACAATAGACCATCTAGTCTGGATTGAAACATACATCAGAGATGGCTTCCTTAACAAAAACACGTAGTGGCGGTCTTCTTTGATCTAGAAAAAGCATATGATACCACATGGAAATATGGTATACTTAGGGATATGTTTCAAATGGGATTACGTGGGCATCTGCCATCTTCATTAAAAACTTCTTAATGGACAGAAATTTTAGAGTTAAAGTAAATGACACCTTTTCTGAACCTCTTGCCAACTCTGGAAAGGAAATTACAACAGACCATTAACAACATACATAAATGGACAAAAAAAAATGGATTTAAACTCTCCAAAACAAAGACAATATGTAATCATTTTTGCCAGATAAGATCACTTCACCCTGAACCAAACCTATTTCTAGATAGAGAATGCATCAAGGTAGAGAAGGAAACCAGTTTCTTAGGCCTAGTAATGGATAGCAAACTCTCCTTCATTCCTCACATTCAGCAACTAAAAAAGAAATGTCAGAAATCTCTTAATACAATAAAAAATCTGGCTAAAACAAGATAGGGAGCTAAATACTCGTTGCTAAATCATCTATTGAAAACAATAATCCAATCACGGCTGGACTATGGCAGCTTTATCTATGGAGCAACTAGAAAGTCCTATATAAACTCACTGAACACCATTATTCACCAAGGCCTGAGACTAGCCTTAGGGGTCTTCAGAACATCACCAGTTAACAGCTTGTACTTAGAGGCTGATGAGCCTCCACCCCATCTCAGAAGACTACAATTAGCACTTAATAACAATAACAATACACCATAAAACTTCAAGGAAATGACCAAAACCCAGCACATCCCTCCGTCGTCAACAATGATCTCTCAGACCGGTACGAAAGAAAACCAAACGTGATCAAACCGTTAGGACTGCGAGCTGTGACAAGAATGTTTGCTGTGTCTGTCAGCAGCACAGTGTCCAGAGCATGGAGCAGATACCATGAGGCCAGTATACCAGGAGACATGAAGGGGGCTGTAGGAGGGCAACAACCCAGCAGCAGGGCTGCTACCTCTTCCTTTGTTTAAGGAGGAACAGGAGGAGCAGTGCAAGAGCTCTGCAAAATGACCTCCAGCAGGCCACTAATATCCATGTTTCTGCTCAAACTGTCGGAAACAGACTCCATGAGGGTGGTATGAGGCCCCAACACCGAGGAGGACGATTGGCATTTGTTAGAGAACACCAAAATTGGCAGATTAGCCGTTGGTGCCCTGTGCTCTTCACGGATATGAGCAGGTTCACAGTCTGGAGACGCCGTGGAGAAAGTTCTGCTGCTGAAACATCCTCCAGCATGACCGGTTTGGCAGTGGGTCAGTAATGGTGTGGGGAGGCATTTCTTTGAAGGGCCGCACAGATCTCCATTTGCTCGCCAGAGGTACCCTGACTGCTGTTAGCTACTGGGATGAGATCCTCAGATCCATTGTGAGATCATATGCTGGTGCAGTGGGCCCTGGGTTCCTCCTAATGCAGGACAATGCTAGACCTCATGTGGCTGGAGTGTGTTCCTGCAGTTCCTGCATGATGAAGGCATTGATGCTATAGACCATAGGTCGGCAATAGGCGGCCCGCGGGCCAGATGCGGCCCGCAAGCAAGAAACATCTGGCCCGTGAGGTTGAACTATAATGAAAAAAAAATCGGACTGTCCGTCTCAAAAATGCTCTTTATTTAGAAACTTAATTTTCCAAAACAGAAAAATTTATTAAAGATTTTTTTGATAGAGCCACGGGCTGTTAGATAACTTCTAGCTTCTTTATTCTGTTATTTTTTTTTTATTTGTTTGTTTTTTTTTATTAAACAAACAGGTATATCATTAATAGCGCCCCCAATGGTCAGTCCACAGATTTCACCCACATCAGCCCACTTGAATGTCTGCTTGTCATTTTAAGAGCGCCCTCCCGCCACCGTATTATACTCATATTTTCTTTGGTTTTGAGTAATGTGTTTTTACTTTAATTAAAGGTTTATTTAGAATAATGTTAATTAGACCACACATTGTTTCCCTTTTAGCTCCAACTCCTCTTCCACCACTTCTTTAACCAGCAACTCTCCTAAAGCTGGCCCTGTGGACTGGGCAGTTCCGCAGTCAGCCCGGCTTAAATACAGACAGCAGTTCAACAGCCTGGATAAGCAGATGCTTGGCTACCTTTCAGGTATGTCTGACAATAACTTTTTTTTTTTTATCAGACTGAAAGCTTGAACAGGAATGGGCCATCTGAAAACCTGAAAACTATTCCTGTAAAGTTAAGAGTATGAAATTCTTTGGTATGTTTTTTTTTTTGCTTTTTTTGCTTTTTTATTTTGAGCAGAAGATATACAATACAGCTACTCAAAAAGGAGTGGGAAGAAGAAAACTTATTTAAACCCACCCCTTTCTTCAAAATTAACATAACTTACATAGCTTACATAGCCACTTCCCATCAACTTAAATTAAATGAATTTAACAACAAAGAAAATTATATTTACAAATACTTAGAATCCACTAACCTAGATACCAACGACGGTAGTAAAGAAAGTTCTAATACTATAAACAAGCAGCGACGCATAACAACATACCAACAATGGTAAGAGGGCAACAATACTAGTTAAGGTAACAAAAAAAAAAGAAGAAAAAAAGAAGTAAAAAAACTACAAAACAAACATACAAAGCACATACCAACAGTGATAAGAGAACAACAAAACATGCAATGGTAAGGAAAGGAAACAATCATAAAACACAGAAAACCACAATAACTTTTTATTTTATTTTATTTTTTTATATTAAGTCCCAATCACGCTATACTAATCCCAAACCATCTTTTTATAATATAACTTTATTGAATTTATGAATACTTTGGCATTGCTTGTGTTTGGAGTCCAGGCTATTCCATAATTTAACTCCACATACAGACACACATTTTTTCCTGGTAGTTCTCATGATGAAAACTTAGCAAAACCTCTAAGATTATGAGCTCTTTAACTATGAAGAACTTCTGGATATTACTTGGTAGTAAGTTGTTAAACGCCTTAAATAGAATCTGTACTATGTAATAGTTTACGATGTCATGAATCTTAAGTAATTTTGATTGAATAAAAAGATTATTACTATGTTCTAAAAATCCATCTTTGTGTATAATTTTCATTGCTCGTTTTCGTAATTGAAATAGTGTTTGTTTTGTACATTGATAATTGTTGCCCCATTCTTCCACACAATATGATAAATATGGGAGAACTAGAGAACAATATGGTGTACGAAGTGCATTATAATCGAGGAATTGCTTTACTTTGTTCATAATAGAGAGGCTTTTTGAATTTTTTGTTTTTATGTGTCTGATGTGGGCTTTCCATGTTAATTTACTGTCTATTATTACTCCTAAAAATTTGTTTTCAGCTACAATTCCAATTTGGGCACCATCTATGCTTATTTGTAATACAGAATTAATCTTATCATTACCAAATATCATTGTTTTGTTTTATTTAGATTTAATGATAACTTGTTTCTGTCCATCCATTCTTTTATTTTATTTAATTCATCATTTACAGTATTCATAAGTTCATTATGATTGTCACTGCTATAAAAAATATTAGTATCATCAGCAAATAATATTAGTTTCAGTGATTTTAATACATTGAAAATATCATTAATATACATGTTAAACAATTTTGGGCCCAGCACGGCCCCCTGGGGGACACCACAAGCAATGCCAAGATATTCAGATGTATAATTGCCCATTTGCACGTATTGAACCCTTTCTGTGAGATAACTCTATCCAGTTACCTGCAACTCCTCTTATTCCATATTTCTCTACTTTATTTAATAATATTGAATGGTCAATAGTATCAAAGGCCTTTTTGAGGTCATGAATATTCCAACTGCATATCTTTTCCTGTCCAATGCATTTGTGACTTCTTCTATTGCCTCAATAATAGCCATTGAAGTAGTTATTTTGGCTCTGAAGCCATATTGACCTTCATTTATAATTTATAATAATTTTTTCTAAACGAGAATCAAACAATTTTTCTAAATTTTTTGAAAATTGCAAAAGTAAAGAAATAGGTCTGTAATTAGTAAAAATATATTTATTGTCGTTTTTGTAGATTGGTACAACTTTTGCAATTTTTTTCGGAACGCATCCAGTTTGGAAAGACGGATTACAAATATAGGTCAGAGGTTTGAAATGTTATTTATAACTTTTTTAACTAATGCCATATCTATATCATGACAGTCTGTAGATATTTTACTTTTACATTGGTTAACAATATTTTTTACTTCATGTTCATCTGTTGCAGAAAGAAAGACTGAGTTTAAGTTTCCTTTTATAGTTTCATTGGACTGATGATGTCCTAAATTTGGGATATCAGCAGCCAAATCTGGGCCAACATTTACAAAAAAATTATTGAACCCATTTACTATATTGTTCATATTAAAATCATGGACATTTTTATCAACAAAATGATCTGCATACTTAGTTTTAGAGGCTCCTGGTTTAATTAAACTATTCAGAATATTCCAAGTTTCCTTAATATTATTTTTATTGTTTTGTAAAATTTCATTAAAGTACAATTTTTTACTTGTTCGAATGATTTCTGTTAGCTTGTTTTTGTATACTTTATCTTTTTTTATCCACATACGTTTTTGACTTTATAAATTTTTTATATAGGTTATTTTTCTTTTTACAAGCATTTAATATTCCTTTGGTTAGCCAAGGACATTTATTGTATTTATTGTTTTTACAATATTCTTTAAGTGGACAATGTTTATTATATAAAGTACAGAAAATCTCCAAGAAATCGTTATATGCCTTATTTACATCTGTCTCTCTATAAACTGAGTTCCAATTTTGCATGCTTAAACGCTAGTTACGTATGTAACTGTGGTTATGTGAATAATGGGTGACCGGCAGGGCGGTGCTTAATGTGAATGTATCACTGCCGTGCCCACGGCGAACCGAGAGTAGTATACCAACGAAGTCACTCACGTGACACAGCGTGTGACGCATGAAGGGGTATAATACCCCCTGGCACTCGCTGCTCCTCCTCAATCCGAGTGACCAAGAACCCTGGCGGTCATCCACTATTCACATAACCACAGTTACATACGTAACTAGCGTTATGTTTCATAGTTCCTGACCGCCAGGGCGGTGCTTAATATGGATGAAGCATACCAGCGATGTCACGAGGAGACTCCGGACAGAACCGCCGTAGATAAGCCCTCGGCGGCTGCCACATTCATACTGTAGAAACGAGAAAATGTGCATGGTGACGACCATGTGGCCGCTGCACAAATCTCCAATAGAGACACTCCTTGAAGCGCAGCCCAAGATGTGGTGCTACCTCGAACAGAATGTCCTGTAGTCGGGGCAGACAGGGGACCGCAGCCTTGTAGGCCCCTTGAATAACCTCCACCAGCCAGTGGGATAAATGCTGCTTCGAAAGTGGTTTTCCCAACTTTGCAGCAGAGAAACAAACAAACAGCTGATCCGTCTGACGAACAGCCGTTGTAGCTGACACATAAGCCCGTAGAGCCCTCACAGGGCACAATATCAGTCTCCTGGTATCAGAACTGTCCACATAGGCTGGAAGATCAATGGTTTGATTCACAAAAGCAGGATTCAACACCTTAGGCAGAAACACAGCGTTCGGCCTCAGTCTCACACTGCAATCATTCAAGCCCCATTGTAAACACAAGGGGCTGACAGATCACATCTCCGCTTCACTGTGCAAACAGCCAGCAGGAAAGCAGTTTTAAGAGAAATCCATTTTAGCTCTGCCAGCTCCAGCGGTTCAAAAGGAGCCTCACAGAGAGCGTTTAGCACTAGCAGAAGATCCCAGGGGGGATGCCGCAGCGTACGAGGGGGAGCCTGTAGTGGACTAAACAAAGGTTTCTTCACCGCTTGGACACACACACACACACATTACCCCTACTTTATGGCCTATGAGGAACTTCAACCCCCAGAACACTCTAAAAGCCTTGGAGTAATCTTTTTCAAACAGCCTTAAATTTCAAAATGACTTCACTCAGCCTCGCTCAAGAGCCCTAAATTAGTTTAGGGTATAATTAATGTTAAACATCTGGAACTGTGCACAATTGTGGTTTTGCCAACAGCACCATCACCAGGACAAGGACAGGACTGCGGAACTTGAGAGAGTTCCTTAATGAATGCCTTGGAAATTGTAAATTCACCAAATATTACACCAATTTAGGGGTTTGTGATTAGTTATTTCTGCAATCATTTAGAAACAGGATTAATGAAGTTAAGAGAAATGTTCTAAGCTTGGGAGTCCATTTCCAACATTGCAGACCACAAGTCTGTGGGCTAATAAGACTCTTTTTCACCAACCTCCCCCACGGTCATAAATTCCGGACAGCAGCCTTATCTAAACATTCAGCAGAGGGAGGAATTCTCACTAAGAAGCATTGCTTATAATACATATATATTGACTATAAAAAAAGGTGTTTTACAGAATGTTTACTAAATAATGTGCCACATCTGGTATATGTGTTTGGATGTGTCCTGATTAAATTTTCCTACACATTCAAGTCTGAATCAGCAAGGTTTAACTAGCATTTGATAATTTAGCTGTATTTGGTTATCAGTTGTTTCATCCATGTTGTATCTTTTAAGTGATTTAATTGGGTTTAAATAATAACATGACTCTTGATCTCTTTTTGACAAGGTACCATCCATTGTTGTATTTCTAAGATTATCTTGAATATTACAAGAATATTCCCAAGTTTGTGGGAAAAAATATATATTATTTACATTTATTGTGATTCAATTGTAAGATTGTTGTTTCCTGAATTTATCCTCACAAACTGGTATGCTGAAGTATTTTGATCCACTGTTTAATTGAGTTTTCTTTTGGTCTGGTCTATTAGTAAAATAAGAAATCTCTCACTAGCTGAAGCATGGTGACCATGTGGGGTGTTTTATGGCTCTTTGTGAACAGATCATCTTCCCCGCCAAAGTTTGAAATTGCTCCTAGACCAATCAAAACACAGACACTTTGGCCACAGAGCCAATCGTAGCTCAAGAGCCAAACAGGCCAGAGAGACTAATAGTTGAACTGGGTCAGGATGCAGACAGTTAGAAAAAAGAAGAGTTAGAGAAAAGAGGAGATAGGAAAAAGAGCAGATAGAGAAGAGTTAGGAGGAGAGAGTTTTGGGAGTGAGTTGAGGAGAGAAGGGCAGATAGAGAGGGCCCAGAGATGAAGAAAGGATAGACAGAGAGGAGTTTGGAGTTTAGTTTTCTTAGACTAGTTTAGTTTAGTCAGCTTAGTTTAGCATTCTTAGTATAACTCATTTAACCTTCTTCAAGCATAATGGTATTAGTTATCCTAGTTTAAATAACCAAGCTATTTTATGATCTACGGAGTTCTCCTGATTGCCAAGATAGTAATTCAGTAAACCAACTAGACCAACCGACGGATCACCGAGAGGGTTCGCCAGCCGAGCCAGCTCCAGGGAAAGGTTCTCCCTGTGCAGAGACCAGAAGTGGGTGTCGACCAGGTGCGCCGCTGGCCCACAGAGAACTATCTTTACCCTGCGGATGGGTCCACGTGGGACCTGCTAGGGGTGCAAGAGGTCAGCTGAACAAGAGGTTTGAACAGTGGATGGAACCGATGGGGACCCCCTTTGTGGACGTCTCAGAGTAAGGCAGTCTGGGTATCTGTTTCACTAATTGGTGTCTGGTCGGTCAAGTCTAGTTTGGTTATTGTCCTCTTTTCTTAGTATAGATTAATTTTCAGTTATTGGGCGAGAAGGATGAACTTTGTTGGTCCTAAAATATCTTACTTATCTACTTATTTTAGTGTTCTCATTTGATTGTTTTGACCTCATCACATTTAGACCCTTATTTAGAAATACTCACTTAATAGTTCTATTAATCTTTATTCCTTTCATACCAGTATTATAACGTGTTTGTTCTTTTATTTCTCATTTATCATTCTACACGATGATTTGATATCTAATGGCTACATTTATGACTTTTTAATGACTTATTTACTCATATCTGTGTGATTTAATAAAATACTTTTATATTACAAAACCTGTAATTTCAGTGTGTTTTCTGGATAACTTGGTTATGAGAATTTCTGTCACCTGTAGAAACCACACCCTGAGATGTCTTGTGTTATTAATTAATTTGATTAATTAATTTATTAATTAATCTAATTAAATTAATTTAATAACTGGTGCCCAATTAAAAATATTTCAACATCTCAATTAGCACCAGGTATTAAACCACTGAGCCCGCTACAAGCCAATCTCTTCGCTCCCTTCAAAAACGCAGTCACCAGCTTATGAGAGCCCAAGGAAGTACCGTCCGCAGGTATTAAGTGGCAGGCTAAGGCCGCCACGTACACCCTAAGCGTTGAAGCAGTCCTGCCTTCCTCCAGTAAGGATAAAACTGTCTGTAGCGTGCAGAGGTGTGGATCCACACCCTTGTTAGCGCACCAAGATGCAAACACCTTCCATCTGCCCTTATATAGAGCGCGCGTAGAAGGAGCTCTAGCATTATCGATCGTGTTTTTGACTTGGGCCGTACATGAGTCTAGCTCCAGGATGTTGATGTGGTCTCGTGCTTGCCGCCTGGACCAAGTTCCTTGTACAGCTCTGTGGTTCCAAACGGCCCCCCAACCCGTTGCTGAAGCGTCTGTAGTGATCACTTCTCTGCGAGAAGGAATCTGACCCATCGTCACCCCTGACAGCAGGAAGGGTGCAGATTTCCAGACATCGAGGGCAGTCAAACATTCGCTGGAAATGCGAACGAGTAGTCGTGCACAACCCATGCGGTAAGCGCTCGCAAAAGCGCTGACTTATCCGAAATTTGGGCACGTGGGTACAGGCGTGAAGTGCGTGCTACGATGGATTCACGTGTCCGTGTAAAGGTCCTGGCCGGACTGGATGTGAAAGACGGCATTCATTTACATGCGTTCATTTTCAAATTCTGACGTGCCTGTTTTTCATATGTTAAAACCAGACTCGCTGTGAAAGCCTTAAAATAGAAATCTCTATTGTGAGGATCATGTCAGAAATAAATCCCCTCTTTCTGTAGTATCTGGTTATATACCAACTTGGCAGTAAAACGGACGTTTACAACAGTTGCTGATCAGACACTGACCCTGGCTAAACTTAAATAATTGTTCTGAATATTTTAAATATTGATCTTTACTTTTTAGAGTACATGTCATGTGTGACACGTGTGTGTGTGTATGTGTATATTTATATATATGTATTTTTTATATACACCCTTAATGCCCTTAAGAGTAGTGGAAAAACCTGGTTTCCTTCACCTGATGGTGTACAGCTTATTTTTTTTAAGGAGACATTATCTATATAATTGTTCCAGGTTTCTACAATAAATAGTTAATTGAACAAAAAAACTTTTGTTGTAATTTCTTTAAGGGTCAGTTTAATAATATATGTAACAAACTGTGATACCGTGATAACCGTGATACCGCGGTATTTTCTGAGACGGTTATCATACCGTGAAAATCTCATACCGTTGCAAACCTAATCGTGGGTCATGTAGCCCGCGGACAAGAGGGCCAAGTTCAGGAGCTCCTCTGAGCTATGTGAGTCCTCCGTGGATGCGGGGGAATTCTGCAGCGCGATGAGCAGGATGCAGAGAGAAGTCAACAGTCTCCCTATCTGCGTCGCTGAGTTGTGCATCTTGACAACCAGCTCGTCCGTGCGCCTACACTCCGTGCTTGGGCAGCGAGGTTCCGGCCGAAGTGCTTCGTCTGGCGAAACCACCGTGGAAGCAACACTGGGTCGATCGCGGGCATGGAGGCCAACCCATAGTCAGCTGCTCCGGCCATGGATGGTAGCATGCACGCCGTTTCCGTCGGTCGACATGCTATTTTCACTCCTAAAGGCAGCCGAGAATTCGGACACGAAATCCTGACATGGCGGCACCGCGAAATCTCCTGCCTCTAGGCGCTTGAACAGCGCGTTAGAGCTCACACTCTCTGCTGCTGGTGTGTCCAGGCCAAGCCTGGCCAAGGCTAACTTGATTGTTTCCTCCACCGAAGCCCTGCGAGAAGCTGCGGATGGTGGGTCCTCACTTCCCCTGGCTTTGCCTGAAGACAGGGAGAGTGGAGGTACAGGAGAGCTGTCGGTGGAAAAAACCCAAGCTCCATCTCATGCTCGAGAGCCGATCCCTGCATGAAATCCACGTTGGAGGCAGCTGTGGACAGGATGTCAAAATCAGCCTCCCGCCTTGGTGAAGCAGCCTCTTTCAATTCGGCCGAGGGGGGTCTTGTCCGCTCGGATCTCCATCTGGCTGTTCATAGCTAAGATCAGGCTCTTTAGCTGGTGTAATTCTGAAACCACCGAGTCCATGCGGTTAGAAAGCGCTTCATTGCTTTTCTTTTTCCGTGGTGGCTCTAACGAGCTATCCGCGCTCCTTTTTCCGCGAGCTTTGGGTGCTGCCGTGGGGAGGGAGGCCTCACTTCGCGCCTCCAGGCCTGCTAGCCGCTCGTGGCGGGTAGCCATGGGGATCATAGCACAGTCGATGCACGGATCAGAGAGCGCTTCGCACAGATGGTCCAAGCCCAGGCAAGAAGGGCACAGCCGGTGTCCGTCATAGGGCTCCAGGATGGCCAGGCATTGCATGCAGCCGATCGGAGATAGCATCGCTGCCCTAGCTAGGCCGTGGCTCCGGGAAAAACGCTGAAAAAGCCGCCCACAGTGGCCGCTAGTGTCGAGCGCTTCGCTGCACGCTAGCGTGAACTCGGTGTACCGAGCACCAGACAGCTAAGGCAGAGGTAGCTTAAGAGGTACCGAAGCTAAGCTCGAGCACCAAGCTTCGTGTGAGCACTGGCGAATAATCCAATAATCCAAGAGAAGATGAAGAAAAACAGCTCTAGAGGTCGGAAAAACCGAAGCTCTGAACGAGCTGCACTCAATCGGTTCTGGGCGAGAAGAGAAAGAGGAGGAGCAGCGAGTGCCAGGGGATATTATACCCCTTCATGCGTCACACGCTGCGTCACGTGAGTGACTTTGTTGGTATACTACTCTCGGTTCGCCGTGGGCACGGCAGTGATACATTCACATTAAGCACCGCCCTGGCGGTCAGGAACTATGAAACATAACTACTATTAAAGGCTTTTTTAGTTTCTTCTGTTTTTATTAGTTTGTAAACTACTTCTTTATCCTGTTTAGTTTTTTTATAGTCACAGTCAAAAATAGTAAACAGGTAAATGATCGGTTATGTCACATGTAAGCAGGCCACTAATAACTTGTTTTTCAATAACATTCGTAAAAATGTTATCAATTATTGTAGCACTTTGAGATGCAATTCTGCTTGGTTTTGTAATTGTTGGATAAAGGGACATACTATACATTGTATCGGAAAATGCATCTATTGCTTTCTGTTTTGCAGTATTCAAAAGATCAATGTTGAAATCCCCACAGACAAATATATTTTTTGTACTTTTCTCAGAAAACATTGTTTCCATTTGTTAATTAAAAATGTCTATACTAGATCCAGGTGATCGATACACACAACTTACAATAATATTTTTTCTCTTTTGGTTAATTATTTCCACTGTCACACATTCATGTTGCAGCAGAGTTTCTTTCACTGGAATTAAGACGCCAAGCCCAACTCCTGAAAAACAACCGCACACCATAATCCCCACTCTACCAATACGTATCAACTGCTCTAGAGTGGTGTTGTACCCAACGTTTTGCATTGCGTTTGGTGATGTAAGGCTTGGATGGAGCTGCTCTGCCATCTAGACTCAGTCCATAAAGTTCTCAATGTTGTACTGTTCTTAAGCTAATCTAAAGATACATGAAGTTTGGAGGTCTGTAATGATTGACTGCAGAAAGTTGGCAACTTCTGCTCACTATACTCCTCAGCATCTGCTGACCCTGCTCTTTAATTTTACACTGACGGTGTGAGTTGCTGTAGTTTCAAGTCCCTCCCACTTTGTTGTAATGTAAAGGTAATATCATATAATATCACAGTATCACGCTGGAATTCACTGAGCTCCTAAAAGCATCCCATTTTTTCAAAAAGGTTTATAGAAAGCAGTCTGCATGACTAGGTGCTTGTGTTTTTTACACCTTTGGTCATGAAAGTTATTGGAACTTCTGAATAAAATGAAGGTCATTAAAAAGTGAATGTAAATTTCTAAAAATGGGTACATTTTGTACCTAAATAAATTTTTTAATTAAAATGACTTGTATACTGTGTGGCATAAGTCCACTAAGAGTAAAAGACATATGAAAGTTGCTATATAAATAAACTTGCCTTGCCTTGCCTTTGGGAAATGCCCCACATGAAATTAAGTTTTGGGTGGTTCGAACTGTTTAGAAACTAAATCCTTAACTAGTGGACATCACTATGTATAATGAGCCAATGCCTGCTTAGTTTCACAGTTCTTACTGCCATGGTTGTGTTTAAAATAACATTTATTTTCTGGTTGCTAATTCTACATTGAAAAGCAGGCAGTTGTTAGGAACCCTATAGCCATGTGTCTCTGGGACAGTTCCTAGCTAGCTTTCTCACCCCACTACCTACCCTACCCTCATAGATAATGAAATTCTGATTACACCACTCCTGTTCTTGTGTTTGCAGGCCAGCAAGTGAGAAATGCAATGGCTTCAACACTACTGACTCAGTCGCAGCTGGCCACTATCTGGTTTGTATTTTTTACAGTTCATGGTTACATATCACACCTTTAATAATTGGCTGATTTTTTTTTTTTGTGCAGTGTTTACCACAATGCATACAGGTGTGCAAAAGTGTTGCACCCCTGCACGGTTTCTTAATTTTTTGCATGTTTCAGGTAATCAAACAAATTTAAATATTAGTATGAATATAAACAACATATTACTATTAAAACAACACAAGTAAATGCAAAATTTATTTTTTAAATAAATGTTTCTTATTAAGGGAGAAAAAATCCAAACCTACATGCCCACTTGTCTAAAAAGTGATTGCCCCCTAAACCTAATAACTGGTTAGGTCACCCTTAACAGCAACTACTGCAATCAAGTGTTTGCTTTAACTGTCAGTGAGTCTTTCTCAGTGATGTGAAGGAATTTTGGCCCACTCTTCTTTGCAGAATTTTTGTAACTCTGCCACATTGAAGGGTTTTCAAGCAGGAACTGCCTTTTTAAAGTCATGCCACAGCATCTCAATGTTTTAGATCAGGACTTTGACTAGGCTACTCCAAAATTGTTTTTCTTTAGAGGTGGCCTTGCACTGTGTATCATTGTCCTGCTGCAGAACCCAAGTTTGTTTCAGCTTGAGGTCACAAACAGATGGCCGGTCATTCTCCTTCAGGACTTTTTGGTAGACAGTGGAATTCATGGTTCCATTTATCACAGCAAATCTTCCAGGTCCTGAAGCAGCAAAATAACCCTAGACCCTCACACTACCACCACCATGTTTTACTTTAGATATGATGTTCTTTTTCTGAAATGCGATGTTACTATTATTGTTTTTGACTAATACTTAAAGGTCTCATTCTGCTAGAATCCACTTTTTCTTGTTCTTTATAAAATACTGTAGGTCTCTCTCAGCTGTAAATGGAGGCTACATGTGAAACTTTTTCAGCCCCACTGTCTGCAGTAGCTAGTAAAAGAAAAGGCTCAGAAAAACGAGTTGATCAGAGAGACATTAGGGTGTCTACCATGGCCAACTTCATGGCCTCGCCCACCTTAGCGACTGCCCAGGCAGAGCTTACAGCTTCTGTTTACACCGGCTAGTTAGCCTTAGCTATATTGTGCAAGTTGTAGGTTTCAATCAGATCTCTGGATGATTCCACATTTTACAGAGACCTTACATATACACTACGGGAGAATGGTTTGACAAGGTAGCACAACTCGACAGAACACTGGTCAAAGCGGGCCCTGTTCGTGGTAAGAGTTTAGTAGCATTAGTTTAGCTGAAAGGAACATTTTGAATGGTGCGGAGGGGAGGGGTTGTTTGGTTCCGCTCGTGTCTATCGTTAAGTGGCGTTTAAGGGTTAACTTTATCTAATACTCAGTTTTATATCTTTAAAACTGCTGCAAAATTGACTCTGGGGGGAGGCAGCAGGCAGGCATTCTCTGCTGCAGTGCTGTTAGCCAATCAGAGCTGATATATTTGCATGTATGCATATGTATGCATATTTATGAGCAAGAGCCAAATCCTGTCTTTCTTCAGAGACCTGTAATACAATGATTTAAAGCAGGGCAAAATAGAAACACCTGAGCAATTTTTTTTTTAAATGAATGAAGAAATGATTGAATGAGACGTTTTAAATTTGTTTTATGATTTAAAAATTTTAAAGTCACAAACATGCAAAAAATAAGAAAATTTTCCACACCACTGTATAATAAATATTGTTATATTTGTAACCATTTTACCTGAAACCTGCAGACTGTACTGCACACTGCGGATTGTAATGTACACTTGTGGAATCAAAATAGGGTAAACTGTTTTGAGAACCAAAAGTATAATCTATAACAAATATTTAAATTTGAAAATGACTTATTGATATCAAGAATTTTAAAATCAGGTTTGTAAACAGAATATTTAATATTGAATAGAGTTTAATTTTCTGTTTTGTGTTTTACCTTAATAAGAAATCAGTTTTTGCTTTCAGAAGTTTTCTTCAGTTACACTTCTCTCACTCTAGCTTTCAATTTGAGAACGCTTTTAGTTTAGACCCTTTTTTACGGATCTGTGGGGACTAGTCAGCAACTTTTGGCTCATGGAAATGGTGTACCGCCACAGTAAGCAGTGTTCTGACTGGTAGCTTAACAATATTAGCAGCGTCTGCTCTTACAGTAATGCTACGGAGGCAGTAGCAGTGCCCAGTCCAGCCCAGCTAGCCATTAGGCAGATCCCTGTGATCACTATTTGGCATATCTCTATTTTGCCCAAAGCTGACTTCATTTGTTTGTCTTTTTCTTAGGAACCTGGCAGATATGGATAAGGACGGTAAACTGAAGGCTGAAGAGTTTATTTTAGCTATGCACCTAGTGGATATAGCCAAGCAAGGACAGCCCTTACCTATCACACTTCCTGTGGATCTGGTACCTCCATCGCTTAGGTACTGTACAATATGGCTACTGATCTAAGAAAGATGCTTTAAATAACAAATTATAACAAGCAAGCAAAAACACAACAATCATTTCAGTCTATTTATATGTATATACAGCTCCGGAAAAAGATAAGAAACAATTTAAAATCTTTCTGTCTCTGATTTTACTATTTATATACGTACTGTGGCATGAAAAAAGTATTAGCCCCCCCAACAGTTTTTTTTTGTCTTCTAACAAACGTTAATATCAGACAAAGTAAATATAAAAAGCACTTTCAGAAAAAAAATGTATCCGAACCAATCAAGCCCTGGGTGAAAAGTTTGCATCCCCTAAATGTAATAACTTGGTTGTGCCACCCTTAACCGATAACTGGCAGTAAGTCTTTTACAGCACTGTAGAGGATTTTTAGCCCACTTTTCTTTACAGAATTGTTTTAATTCAGACACATGAGAGGGTTTTCCAGCATGAACGTCCTGTTTAAATCATGCCACAGCATCTCAATAAGACTTTGACTAGATCACCTTCATTTTGTTTTTTAAGTCATTTAGAGGTTAACTTGTTTATCTGCTTTGGATCATTGTCCTGCTGCAGAACCCAAGTACACCTGACAATCCTTCAGGATTGTCTGGTAAACAGCAGAATTCCTGGTCCTATTTATTACAGGGGAAAAGCAGCCCCAGACAATCACACTACCACCACCTTGTTTTATGTTCAGTATGATGTTCTTTTTCTGAAATTATGTGTCGCATCAGTCCTAAGAATATTTTCCTGGGGATCATCAAGATGTTTTTGGGTAAATGTGAGATTTATGTGAGGGCCTTTGTTTTTAATTCCGTTGGAACTCTCCCATTGAAACCATTTTTAACCTCTCTCTATTCAACCCCCGGTCTCTTTCTTATTATTAAATCATTAACACTGAATAACAGAAGTGGGTGTGGCCTGCTGTTCTTTAAATGTTGTTCTGGGGTCTTTTGTGGCCTCTTGGATGAGTTGTTCATGCCCTTTAGAAATAATTCCTTTTTGGAAAAGGAATTAGCCTTTTGGTAGCTCACTTAATGTTATCTTGTGGGTTGATGATATTTCAATAAGTTGACTGTCAATCCACAGACCTGAACCCCTTAAAAAACCTCTGGAATGTATTCAAGAGGAAAATGGATGGTCACAAGCCATCAGACAAAGATGAACTGATTGAATTTTTCACCAGGAGCGGCATATGGTCACCTAGAAGCAGTGTAAAAGACTGGTGTAGAGCATGGCAAGATGCATAAAAGCACCACCCCCCCTCCAAACACACACCCACACCCACACATCAATGACAGAAGAACTGAGCTTGTCACTTTGCAGTAAAATTTTCGCTACATGGTATAAGGATATAGGACATAACAGCTATTAGGTTATATAGTGTCCTAACATTTTTAGGAGGGCTAAATAAATTTAATTATATAATTATTAATATGTTTATGATTAGGGGTGGTTATCACTACTGATTTCTCAGTTCGATTTGACTCCAATTCACGAGGTCCCAATTAGATTCAGTATCGATTATTTTAGTGAAATTTCAGTTACAATAAAAATTGTAGTTTTAATATAAAATATTGTAATTATACAAGGAACACTTAAACTTCCATTGTTTAAATATTAGTGTTTATATTATATTGTATTATATTATATTATATTAGGTTTAACACAAGTTAAATTTATTTTTGTATATCATTTAATGTAGTTAATGCTGACACCGTGCCTCACATCTTTGTACAGTTTGGTATGGTTACTTTGCTCAAGTGTTACATGTGAGTAAAACATAACATGGTTTTAGAACATTAATGATGCTTCAGAAGGCATAGTTTTCAACAACACTGGACATATATAGTGACATTTTAGTTGCATAAAACAAAAACACAAAATGCTTTATAAATTCCTTATTTAGTTGCAAATAAAAGTGTGAAGTTTACCCATACCCACTAGTTCAGATGTGATACTATAATAAGCATAGTGATGATAAAAACACAACAAGCAAAGTGAATAATGTTAATAAAGAAATCTTTATTAAATTCAAAGGAAAAACTGTTTAAAAAGGGAGCTAATGCTGCCTCCAGCCAGTCTAAGCGAAGTTCATCTCTTTCGTTATAAGAGCCTTTTCCCCGGCCATGTAATTGCGTTCATCCCTGGGGACAAAATAATTTGAATTAGTTACAGCGCTTAATGGAGAACACAATCGTAATTTCACTATTTACACGTTAAATCACTCAGTTAATCTAGAGTTATTCTGTCTAACAGTTAAACCTGTTACACTGTATGAGCGCCTGGCACTACTAGTGCGCCTGTGGGGTTTAGCTTATCATGCTAGCAGTGGTTAGCTTAGCGCGCCAGCCAGGTTTGGTACTCGTTTAACTTTCTAGTGAATCGGCTAACCCACTAACGGTAGCTTTTCCTGGTCAGGTCTAACTTATATCAATTACAGGTGAAAATAACACTGGAAAACTTAAACTTAAAGGGTTAAAAAAGTAGTTTGATAAACACATGCAGCAGTGAATGGGAATACAGAAGAAAATTACTCAAATTTTTACAGAAACTTCCCCACAGTGCCGACTCCTGGCCGCCACATAAGACGTGAGACCTTAAACTGTACACATATAGGGGGAAAACGGCTAATTCATAGTAACGATCTCGGGTTTATACCAGTCGATATCATAGCATTTGTGATTTGAATCTAAACATCTATTTTATTATTTATAATGTTCTTGGTAACAAACTGTCATCATGCAGATTTGTAAAGTCAACATTTGTCAGCATGGTTTGTTTATTTTGTAGAGGCAAAGGGAAGGATTCCTTGAATGAGACTGCCAGTCCATCCATCTATGCAGGACTGGCTGAAAAGTTTACTGAGGCTGAGCCACCACAAAAATCCAAGAACTGTAAGGCTTTGCACCACACCCTACACTACACCCCACTACACTTGGTCCTTCTAGTTACTACATACTACGTATGTAACATATCTTACCTGCAGTTTGCCCATTAACCATGGAATGAAAATAATCACTTTTAATCACTAATAAATCACTTTTTGCTCAGATCAGCATTTTCAGTTAAATATATCATATAGCAGATGAACACAGTGATGTTTGAAAAATGTAATGAAGTTTATAGGATGTACAGAAAGTGTGCAATAATTATTTAAACAAAATTAAGCAGGTGCATAAATTTGGGCACTATTGTCTTTTTTTACTGATTTGAATAGGTTTAGCAAAAATTATGGAACATAAAATTAGTTTGGTAAGTTCGTTGAACCTTGACCTACGTACAAAGGTAAGTCCAATTATGAGAAAGGGAGAAATGTGCAAATTATTTTTCTCCTCTCTGCATCTTCTCTGAAGAGTGGCAACATGAACGCCTCAAAACACAACTCTCAAATAACCTGAAAACAAAGATTGTTGAACATCATGGTTCAGAGTGAGAACACAAAAATCTGTCTTAGAGATTTTAGCTGTCAGTTTCCACTGTGAGGAGCATTGTGAGGAAATGGAAGATCACAGACACAGTTCTAGTTAAGGTATGAAGTGGCAGAACAAGAAATCTCAGATAATCAGAGGAGGAGGATGGTGAGACCAGTCATAGTCAACCCACAGAGCAGCTCCAAACACCTGCAACATCATCCTGCTGCAGATGGAGTCACTGTGCATCGTTCACTATTCAGCTCACTTTACACAAGAAGAGGCTGTATGGGAGAGTAATGCAGAAGAAGCCTTTTCTGAGCTCACGCCACAAACTGAGTAGTGAGAGGTATTCTAAAGCACATTTGAACAAGCCAGCTTTATTTTGGGATAAGGTGCTGTGGACTGATGAAACTAAAATTGAGTTATTTGGAGGGCGGTATTGAAAATTGAAAAAAAAATTCAGTTACTTAACAGCTTTCTTGGCTAATCTGCTGTCTACAAATAGCCAGTACCCATATGCAGAAGGCACCTCAAGAAAGCTTTCCATTTTGTGCCCTATTGGCAGTGGTGCACACACTGCAAATTCCATTAAAAGCAGTTGCACATTTTCTGTTAATTTTACAGTAAAATGATTTTTTATTCAATCATTTTTTACATATTTATTTATTTATTTATCACATGCATTGAAACCTTTTTGGTCATTGCCTGCATGGCTTTGGCATAATGTTGCCTGTGTATGCTCTGCATGTGCAGTAACCTTCGAGGATAAGTTTAAGCGAAACCTGGAGCTAGGAAACGCAGAGCTGGAGAAGCGGCGGCAGGCTTTGCTGGAGCAGCAGTGGCGGGAGGAGGAGAGACGAGCTCAGAAAGTCCGGGAGGAGCAGGAGAAGAGAGAGAGAGAGGCTCGTGAGCTGGAGCTCCGGAGAAAGAGGGAGGAGGAGCAGCGTCTGGAGCGTCAGAAGGAGCTTGAGAGGCAGAGAGAGGAGGAGAGACTCAGAGACCTGGAGAGAAAAGAGGTGAGGGGGAGAGGGAGGGGGGAATGAAAAAATAAAACCCTCACAGTGCATCGACAGTGTACCAGAGCACGAAGCAAAGCAAGCTCAGCAGATGTCAAGATAATCTCTGTCTTCAGATATGTCTAATCACATTCACACTCAAGTACGGGATTAATTTACTTTTAATTTATGTATGACTTCAAATCAGGTGTCCTTTGCATCACCTGTCTGCTGCCAACTTAGTTAGCATCAGATCTTGTGTACATGCCCCTCCAAAACGATTGTGTCAGTGAGATTAATCCTATTATTTCTGCTGTACACTAAAAAAAGTTTGGAATTAAAAGAAGAAAAATACATATTATAAAGAGAGTACAACCATTTGGAATGCCCTAAAGAAGTACAAAGGCTTCATCAGAAGATAAAATCCACTTTTAGCAAGAATAATAGGATGGATAGGCTTATAGACTAGTAAGACAAAGGTGAACTTTTACCAATGTGATGGAAAGGCTGACGTTTGGAGAAAGACAGGATTTGCTCATGATCCCAAACCTACCAGCTCACCTGTGAAATTAAATCTCATGGTTTGAAATCGCATTGCTTCTTGTAGGAGGAGCTCGTTAATCTTTATTCATATCAGAAAACTCCAAAGTCCACAGAAAACTTTTGTCTGTAAATTTAAAGAAAGATGCACCCAAACTGATTGGGAAATCCTTCATTATGCAACAAGGTAATGTGACTCTAAACACACTGTCAGGAATTTTGCCATTGTTTTTCAGGGTTGTAATAATGTTGTAAATTATTTAATGAGAAGATGGTAATATTTTAAACATGCTTTCAGGCAGCTAAGAAGGAACTGGAACGTCAGCGGCAGCTGGAATGGGAAAGGAGGAAAAAGCAAGAGCTCCAGAGCCAGAAGAGTCAGGAACAAGAAGACATCATCCTCCTCAATGCCAAAAAGAGAAATCTGGAGATAGAACTCGAAGCTGTGGTGAATCTCTAAAGATCTTTTTTTCCCATTAGTTTTCCATTTTAACATATTAAAAAGTGTAAATAAGACACAAAACCAACTAAAGGAAAATAGATCAGTTATTCACATTGCCTGAAATACCTTTGCTTACTTTCTATATTTCAGGGCAACAAGCACAAACAAATCTCTGACAAACTCCGGGACGCCCAGTTTAAAAGGAAAGTTCAGAAGAATGAACTGGAGAGTATGAACCAAAAGAGAGAGAGCCGCATAATTGAAATGAACTCTTTACAACAGCAGTTTGAGGTGTGATCTGTAGCATATCATAAGGTTAAATAGTTATCAAACTGTGATTAAACTGTATAATTACCTTTTTAGAATGTCTTTCATTTTCTCTATATAACTTCATCGAACTAAGTACATCCAATAATTCTGTGTTCACTGTGTGTTTTTGTGGGGCTCTTACAGGAGCTGCAGAGAAAGATGGCACAGTTGACTCCAGAGCAACAGAAGCTGAATGAAAAACTTCGTTGTCTAAATCTGAACAACTTGTCCAGTAAGAATAAAGAGAAAATAACTTGCCACTTGTGTAAATATAAAATCAAAGATAAAAATAAATCAAACAGCATATAAATAGGCAAAAGTGTTTTTAACAGCATATAAAAACAGAGTACTTTGTCTCATTTTTGACAGCTTCCAAAGTAACCACTTTACAGAAGAGTGTTACAGAGAAGGACCTCAGCTGTCGAAAGCTAAAAGAACAGCTTGATGCTTTGGAGAAAGATACAGCAACAAAACTGTCTAACATGGATCAGTATAAGAAGGACATACAGGTAAAACTAGTGTCATCAAAGCTAAATCAGCACATTAACACAAGCAAACTATATTTACAGTTTAAGACAAACATTTAGACAAGAAAGCTATGCGCCATGCAGGGCTGGGCAATATTGTAAAACAAATTAATCTTTATATTCTTCAAGTATTTTAGCAATTCTCCATTACAATTTAGATTTTTAGTTCTTGCATAATTTTATTTATTTATGAATGTATTTATTTTTACAGTTTTACCATTTTTTTGTGAAGAACAGCACCATTTAAAGTGATTTGTAAGCTATTGTTTCCTTTACAAATCTTTTTTTTTTTTATGATAAGCAGCTCCCTTTAACCTTACAGCAGCTTTTATATTAAACACGGTGCAAAAATAGCTTCCTTGAGTGTGTGTGTGTGTCTCTGTCTGTCTGTCTGTCTGTCTGTCTGTCTGTCTGTCTGTCTCTTGCACTCTTGCCCTTTTTTCCCCCCACTCTTGCAAAAGTGTTTGCCGCAGGATAAAACGTAACTGTGGTTTATCACACCTGAGTTAAATTTCTGTAGCCACACCCAGGCCTGATTACTGCCACACCTATTCTTAATAAAGAAATTACTTAAATAGAACCTGCCTGACAATTAGATGAGGTAGATCAAAAGATTCTCAAAAGCTAGCTTGATTACAGTTGTTGCTGCTAAAGGGTGGCCCAACCAGTTTTCACACAGGGCCATGGGTTTGGATCTTTTTCTCATCTCATCTCATTGTCAACCGCTTAATCCGTGAAGGGTCGCGGGGGGGGGCTGGAGCCTATCCCAGCAGTCATCGGGCAGAAGGCAGGATACACCCTGGACAGGCCGCCAATCCATCGCAGGGCAGACGGACACAGACAGACAAACAGACACATTCACTCACACACTCACACCTAAGGGGCAATTTCAATCAAGTTCCAATTAGCCTGAACGTGCCGTCTTTGGACTGTGGGAGGAAACCGGAGAACCCGGAGGAAACCCACGCAGACACGGGGAGAACGTGCAAACTCCACACAGAAAGACCCGGGTTGCCCCAGCCGGGAATCGAACCCAGGCCTTCTTGCTGTGAGGCGGAAGTGCTACCCACTGCGCCACCGTGCCGCCCTGGATCTTTTTCTCTCTTAATAAAAAAAAAAAAAAACTTTATTTAAAAACTGCATTTTGCATTTACTTGCATTGTCTTTGACTAATATTTAAATTCGTTTGATAATCTGAAACATTTATGCGTAGAAAAAAAAGCAAAAAAAAAAAAAAAACAAGCCCATCTACTGAGATTCCCTCTGGCAGCTTCTATATGTAAAAATATCCATTATACCATTTTGAAAATCCCATTAAAACAGTAATGACAAATTTAATTAATGTTGTGGTAAAACTTTAAAATACATATCATTTACAGTACTTACAACAGATTGTCTCAACCAATTATTAATTAAAACTAGTTAAGACATTATTAATAATACACGTTTTAACTAATGTTCTAACTAATTCTTCGTTATTAACATTTTTACGGATTGAAATTTAGGAAAGATTAATACTGTGTTAATTAGTGTCAACTAATAATTAGTTGAGACATTACTTAACCATTTAATAATATTTATTACTGGTGTAAGCATTGTTATTTGTGAATCTTATTGTAAAGTGTTACCAATCTAGTTAATTTGCAGTTTAATAATTGCAGCTTTTACCCGTTTGTTCAGTGCTGTAACTAGATATAGGAATTATCATAATATGCTGACAGAACAATGCATTTAGAAATAAGACTGCATTTTTTCCATACAGTAATTTTAATTAATCTTATTTGATGAGGTGCAGCAAATTTTGGTTGTTCATTTTCTAAATATTTTGGAAAAAAATCATGCTAAATAGCATGCTAAATGATAATGTCTTTACATATAATGATAAGCTTTTTACAGTAGCACCCGCCCCATCATTGTAGTGAAGTATGAAAATGGTGTTGTAATTTAGTCACTCTAGAATGTGTTTTTTTGGAATCATAGAGACTAATATTAATAACCTGCTTTGCTTTTGTCCTTATGTCTTTTAAACTTGCTGTAGCCCTCGTCTATCTGTCTGTCTGTCTATCTGTCTTTCTGTCTCTGTTTCTCTACTTGTCTTTTTTTCCCTTTGCCTTTGCTGCAGTTTGAGGAAATGGATGACTATATGCTAAAGGTCCTGCTCTCTTTACTGAGCTGTCTTCATAACCTCTTCTTCCTCCTGAAGGTTGTCTCATTCTCTTTCCAGCTTGCAATTTTTCTATCTGCCTCATTTCCCATATCCTCAGTTTGTATGTAGATAGATAGATAGATAGATAGATAGATAGATAGATGGAGTGATAGATGGAGTGATAGATGGAGTGATAGATGGAGTGATTGATGGAGTGATTGATGGAGTGATTGATGGAGTGATAGAGTGATTGATAGATAAAGAGATTGATAGATAGAGTGATTGATAGATAGAGTGATTGATAGAGTGATTGATAGATAAAGTGATTGATAGATAAAGTGATTGATAGATAAAGTGATTGATAGAGTGATATATACTTCATTGATCCTAAAGGAAATTTAGGAATTTTGACATTGTCAAAATCTATATATTTTTTAAAATATAAATGCAGTCAGAATAAGATGTAATTTCAGCGTATTTAGTAATCAAGTTGATAAACCTACATTTTTTTTTGATAAAATGGCCAGTGTTAAAACAACTGTGTGTTTAACAGTTTAATGTTTAAATAAATCACACTGGATAAAATTAATTTAACACTTTTGCGTGTGTGAAAAGTAACTTCAAATTAGTAGCAGCTACCAGCAGCTACAATGTCATAATTGTTGTGCTGTCTATAGGCTATGCTGCATAATCACTCACGCAGCAGATGCATTATCTTGTCTTCTGGATTTAATGTCTGTATTTCATTTAACACAAAAGGTTTGACCTGAAACAGAAACAACCTGAGATATTTACTGAACCAAACACCTGCTCCAGCTCCTTCAAACTTCAGTAAAAGCAGTTACAACTCCTTTGGCACTGTGTTTGATGGAATATTTACCTGCATGTGGATTTGAATGGAATTTACACTGATTAAATATAAGTGCAACTGATACACTGATTAAAATATAAATGCACTTTTGGTTTTTGCTCTCATTTTTCATAAGCTTTACTCAAAAATCTAGGACGTTCCCTATGTACACACATGGCCTTTTTCCTCTCAAATTTTGTTTACAATTGGATCTAGATCTGTGTTAGTGAGCACTTCTCCTTTGCTGAGATAAACCATCCACCAGATGGTTTAAGATGCTGATTAGACACAGTAATTATTACACAGGTGTATCTTGGGCTGGCCACAATAAAAGGCCACTCTAAAATGTGCAGTTTTACAGTACTGTGAGAACCTTGGGGACCACTGTTTGCGTCTCTCAGTGCAGAACATCTTAACATAGAGTTGATCAGGTTGTTGATTGTGTTCTGTGGAATGTTGGTCTACTCCTCTTCAGTGGCCGTGTGAATTTGCTGGATATTGCCAGGATCTGGAACCCGATATATACGCTGATCCAGAGCATCCCAAATGTTCTCGATGGTTGACATGTCCAGTGAGTATGCTGGCCACACATGAACTGAGATTCTTTGTGAGAACAGCAGGTGAGGCTGGGAGCTCCACAAGGCTGTGTTTTCTCCCTTCTGCTCTTCTCACTGTACACAAATGTGTACCTCCACGGACCCCTCAGTCAAAATCCTGAACTTTGCAGATGATTTGACACTCATTGGTCTTATCCAGGACAGTGATGAGTCTGCTTAAAGACAAATTGTTGAGCAGGTGGTCCTCTGGAGCAACCACAACAACCTGGAGCTGAACAAAGCAAAAACAGTGGAGATGAGAGTGGATTTTAGGCGGAGCCCCCCAACCCTTTCAGCACTCACCATCCTCAACAGTACTGTGACGACTTTGGACTCCTACAAGTTCCTTGGCACTACAATCTCCAAGGACCTGAAATGGGACTACAACATTGGCATCATCGTTAAGAGAGCTCAGCAGAGGTTGTACTTCCTGCGACAGCTGCGGAAGTTCAACTTGCCCCAGGAGCTAATGGTGCAATTCTACACCGCCACTATAGAATCTGTCCTCACCGCATCCATCACAGTGTAAGCATCATCAGGTCTGACGAGAGGACCACTGATGTGAAGCTACCAACACTACCAGATTTGGACACCTCCAGAACCAAGAAGCGTGCAGAGAACATTGTCTATGATCCACCCTGGACGTCACCTGTTCCAGCTTCTTCCCTCAGGGTGGCGTTTCAGCCAACTGGAGTTTAAGACTACCAGACTTCAGAGAAGCTTCTTCCCACACGCCATCACACTCATGAACAGTTGAACACTACACCACCACATTTTTGGATACAGTCTGTTATATACTCATGGCTGTTACACCCAAAACCCAATCCATATCCAAGGCATCATGTCTCACTCTTCTACTGTACTGCACTTTTATTTATCTTAAGACAGTGTCTCAAAACACATCAAACTCTTTCTATTTATATAGCTAATTTACTCGGCACTATGTCCATTGCTGCTGCAATCAGCACTTTATTGTAATATACAATTCTCCATATATAAGTTTACGTGTGTGTGTGTGCTGTGAGCTGCTGTAACCAAATGTATGGATGGAACTGCAGTCAGATGAAGCACCTAATGAGAACGATGAGCATGGTGGCTGGTTTCAGACGATCTTGGAGGTGAAAAAGCTGGATGTGTAGGTCCTTTGCTGGTGTCATTACACATGGTCGGCAGTTGTGAGACCAGATGGATGTGCGGCCAAATTCTCTGAAGTGGCTATTCAGTGTCTAATCAGTATCTTGATATGTCACACCTGTGACTGGTGGATGGTTCAGTAAACGAGAAGTGGTCACTAACAAAGATTTATACCCAATTGTGAACTAAATTTGAGATATTTTGTGTACATAGGAAAAGCCTTAGAAATTTTTGTGCAGCTCATGAAAAATGCATTGCGTATTTTTTTTTGTTTGGTGTATAGGCTGCGATTATTGTTACGGCTTGATTACAGAAGGTAAAAGGCTCCAGCATCTTAAATGACCGCAACACATGGTACCTTTAACCCACCACAAAACGTTCTGCAGACCACACCAAAATTGAATAAAGAATTTAAAATATGAACAAATATAGCACATTAATCCTGTAGCCAATCTATGATGACTAAAACCGAGACAATAATATATATAAAACATTTAACTCACATTTGCAACTAATATAAACAGAAGAAATTTTTGGCCAACACCTCCCTAGCAGTACCCCTGCGGCCCACCGGGGCCTCAAAGAATAGCAGTACTCCTGCGGCCCACTGGGGCCTCAAAGAATAGGGGTACTTCTGCGGCCCACTGGGGCCTCAAAGAATAGGGGTACTTCTGCAGCCCACTGGGGCCTCTAAGGATAGCGATACACCTGCGGTCCACTGGGGCCTCAAAGGATAGCGATACACCTGCGGTCCACTGGGGCCTCATAGAATAGCGGTACTCCTGCAGCCCACTGGGGCCTCATAGAATAGCGGTACTCCTGCAGCCCACTGGGGCCTCAAAGAATAGCGGTACTCCTGTGATAACAAGTAATAAAATGTATACATGAATAAAATAAGTTTCATTAACTAATTTATAAAAGGGTCTATGAATGCCTCTTCATCAGGATTTTTTTTGGTGTGCACTAGATATTTTGCTAGAACTAAATAATGCTGTCTAACGGAATATTTTTAAATATTAGTCAGACCTTTTGCTTCCTTTTTTTGTGTGATCCTGCTTCAGTCTTTTTTTAGTTTGACTATAAATGCATGTTAATATCGACCTGTAGCCCAGGGCCAAAAAATACCAATTTTTACATTCTCAAACTGCCTTTTTCTTTGGTCCATGTATTTTTTTGCCAAAATTATGGTTCTCCCGAGTCCGTTCTGTATGATGGTTGATGTTGAAAAGGAGAAGTAAAGCAGTTAAACTCAGATTTTTTTTTCTGACAGGATCTCAGAGAGGCCCAAAGAAATGAGCAGGTGGCTCTGGAGAAACTGTGTAGCATCAAAGAAGACAAACTTTGTGAGCTAAAGAAACGCAAACAAGAGGAACTGGAAAGGAGGAAGAGGGAGGAAGAAGAACAGCGGTGAGCAAATGCTTTAAACTTTAAGTTGATAACAATTTGGGGATTGTGATACTGCCTAATGATTCTTCTCAAATTGCAGTTAAAAAAGAGGCGGAGTTTGGCTTCACAGGTATCAGAGGAGGCATGTTCTAGTGTACAGCCTCCTAGTGTTGGCAGCATTACTAGTTATACAAGTACGTATGAATGGGAATTGGGTAATTGGCCGTCCAAATTGGGTACAAAACAGGTTAATATTAGAAATGAATTAAATGGACACCAATTATTGGGCAGAAATGTATCCAATCCAGAGGAAAGTACTGGGACTAGAGTGCTGTTGTAATGGATTGAGATCCAGCTCCATAATTCTTTGTAATATATTGTTGGCATGGAAAATATTCAGTTTTTCTTTGCAGTCATTTGCTAAAATTAAAAAAGTTCATTTTATTTCTCATTAATCTACACTCAAACTTCCCGTCTAGAAAAAAACAGAAATGTAGATTTTTTTGCAAACGTTATAAAAAAAAAGAAAAGCTGAAGTATCATATGGTCATAAGTATTCAGACACTTTGCTGTGACACTCATATTTAACTTACATGCTGTCCCTTTCTTCTGATCCTTCTTGAGATGGTTCTACTTCTTCATTGGCTGTGTTTAATTAAACTGATTGGACTTGATTAGGAAAGGAACACGCCTGTCTATATAAGACCTCACAGCTCACAGTGCATGTCAGAGCAAATACGAATCATAAATACAGGTCAAACAAACTGCCCAAGGAGCTCAGAGACAGAATAGTGGTAAGGCACAGATCTGGCCAAGGTTACAAAAGAATTTCTGCAGCACTTAAGGTGGCCTCCATAATCAATAAATGGTAGAAGTTCGGTCGACCAGAACTCTTCCTAGACCTGGCTGTCCAGCCAAACTAAGCAACCGTGGAAAAAGAGTCTTGGTGAGAGAGGCTGAGCTCCAGAGTACAGAGACATCCTGAAGAAAACCTCTTCCAGAGTGCTCAGGACCTCAGACTGGTTCACCAAGACACTGGCCCTAAACACACAGCTAAATAACAAAGGAGTGGCTTCAGAACAACAGACAATTCTTGACTGGCCCAACCAGAGCCCTGACCTAAACCTGAGCATCTCTGGAGAGACCTGAAAATGGCTGTCCACCAACGTTCACCATCTAACCTGACGGAACAGAAGAGGAGGATCTGCAAAGGAAGAATGGCAGAGGATCCCCAAATTCAGGTGTGAAAAACTGGTTGTATCATTCCCAAGAAGACTCATGGCTGTACTAGCTTAAAAAGGTGCTTCTTTTTTTAATGAATTTGCAAGAAATTCTATATTTCTGTTTTTTTCTGTTAAGATGGGGAGCTGAATGGACAGAGTGAAACATTTAAAGGAGTCTGAATACTTTCAGTTTCCAATTTACAGCCCATTGATGTATTGTAAATCCCTATTCACTCATTTTATTGTATAAGGGAGCAACTGCTGTATGCTTTTCTCTGCAGGCGCATCATGCAGGAGAAGGAGCAGCAGTGGCAGGAGAAGCTGAGGCGCGATGAGGAGGAGAAACAAAGAAGATTGCAGGAGGAGCGAGAGGCCAAGCTTCGAGAAGAGGAAGAAAGAGAGAGGCAGGCCCGTCTGCAGGCCGCTAAAGATAAGGCAGAGAAGGAGAGCAGGGCGCGAGAGGAGGAGAGGAGGCTGAGGGAGGAAGAGGAGAGGAAACGGAAGGAGGAGGAGGAGTGTAAACTGAGAGAAGAGGAAGAGAGAAGAGAGCTGGAGAGGAGGAGAATTGAGGAGGAGGACCGCAAGAAGCAAGAAGAGGAAAGAAGGAAAATCGAAGAGGAGCGGAGGCAGCTGGAGGAGGAACGGAGGAAGCTTGTAGAGGAGAGGCGCCGACAGGAGGAGGAAAGAAGGGAAGAGGAGAGGAGGAGGCAGGAGAATGAGCAGAGGAGAGTGGAGGAGTTGAAGCGAGAGGAGGATAGAAAAAGGGAGAAGGAGGAAGAGGAGAGAAGGCGGCATCGTGCACAGGAAGCGGCCATCCGTGACGCAGAGGAGCGCAAGAGGAAGGAGGAAGAGAAAAGGAAGAAGGAGGAGGAAGACAGGAAAAGGCGAGAGGAGGAGAAAAAAAAACAAGAGGAAGAAAGGAGGAGAAAGCAGCAAGACGAGGAGTTGGCTGCTGCGGCAAGGCTGAAAGAAGAGCAGCAAAATAAGCTCAGCAATTCCAAATCGGATATTGTCGCTGCTTTGCTCCGAGGACTGGAGGAGAGAAAAGGTAAAACATTTTAGTAATTCAGCCTCAGGCCAAATAGACAATAACTGACTTGGCAATTGATGATGATATAATAATTTCTTTATTAATTTCTATTTTACCCTATAAAACTTTGTGTCAACTGGAAAAAAGGGTAAATCCTCTAGGGCCAGTTGTTCAAAGGAAATCTGATCGGATTTTGGTTATCGGATTGGATCAAATCTGGAAAACGGGTTGTTCAAAAAGAAAAGAAGCATTCTGAAATCGGATCAGATCACGTAATCCAATCCTAGTTTGTAAATGGATCAAACCTTCAGTTTCTGTTGTTCAAAACTTTTCAGTAGGATTTGGATAACTTTGATCCAAAAAAACAGGATTACCCTGATCCCAACAAGGGGTAGGATTTCAAAGTGGATTTCATGAAGAAAATGTGGTAAAACTTTAAAATCAAAGTTTTAAAGTAAAAAAAAAATACATTTGTACAATTTAGTGTATATACATTTACTTCTATTTTACACTTGACCTGTTTAACCATTACAGTGATAAAGTAGACATTGGCTACCAATTAAGCCTTTTTCTATAGTAACGTAAAAATAAAAACAATCTTGACCCCATTAAATAATCCCCCCAAAAGATTTCAATAACAAACAAAAATAATATATTATTTTTTTCATCTACGTCACTGTCATTCATCACTGTATATTAATGTCAAAGAAACATTCATCAGATATGAAGCTGTCAAAAATAATTTCGAACAATTGCAAAGAACACCAGAGTTTGTCCTGGTTCTTCAACAGGCTCAGGTGCATCATAAACATCACAGAGAGGGACATTGCGTCATTGCGAACATTGGGCAGGACAATACATGCAAGTGTTATGTTGCATGCTCCCTGTGGTTCGACTCGCAAATAGTTAAGGCATGCAAAGCGTCTCTGCAGAATGCTTAATTGCTCGTATTGTTTTGCAATAAACAGTATCTTGTTACTGCAAGAAAAGGAGTCATCAACCCCTGTTGTTTCATCTATCTGTTTTTTACATAGCTGGTAATCCGGATTAGGTAATCCTGAAAACTGTGTTTCTGGATCAGGTTGATCCAATCCAATATTGCTTTGAAAAACTGGCTTAAAAGTAAGACAGATCACCTGATCCTGGATAGAAAAAAATGTGATTACCAAATCTGGATAATTTTGATCCGTATTACATTTTTTGAACAACTGGCCCCTAGTAATATAGTGAAGCCATTACAGTAGCAGTATTTAAACAGAAGGTCACTACCCATTTCTTTAGTTTAATTGCACAGGTTATTTTGCTGATTTAAAATTGTGAACAGATGCTGCCTCCAAATAATTATTATATAAAAATAAGTTAAAAATATAATAGTCATAGATTGAGCCGATAGTTATCCAATTACAGTGTCTTAGAGGTGTTTAAAATGTAGCTTTAAACAGGTAGTATACTTCTGCATTTGTGTGTTCATTTCTAGAGAGATGTGTGTAGGGTATGCGACTATGTGCAGGGTATGCTTAGCTGTATGTTCGACTCAGAAATATAAATTGCCGTAAACAAACAAATTACATTCAGGGAAATATTTATTCTATAAAGACTTGTAAGGATTACTGTTACAGAAAATAATTGACATATTTTGTATGTTTCATACCAGGAACACAGCACTGCTAACATGGAAGGTTTTAGCTGTTTTGACGTTGTGATTTGATTTGACTGTGGCCGTATATGGTAAAGGATTTTTCACCTTTATGTCTTTATGATTAAAGGTAATAGGCTGCCCCTACACAGAAAATCAGCAGCTTTGACCAGATTTAATGCGCTGTACGCTTTCACGGCCAGGAACAAGGATGAACTGTCCTTTGAAGCGGGAGAGATAATTGAGGTACTTCAACTTCTAGCCTTCATGGCTAGAGATGCACCAAAATGAAAAAAACATACAAAATACATGTACACCTCTTATTTTTTAAGTATTGGAGCAGTGAGGCCAATGCTTCATTTGCTTTAGACTAAAAACATTTGGGTTTGACATAAGATAAATAGGAGACAAAAGTTAAACATTTCAGCTTTTATTTCCAGGTATTTATATGGCTATGGACCTTGTACACCGTTTGTCTGTGTCACCATTTGTACTGATATGGTCAAATTTACTAGTTTTAGTAAAAACTCTGGCTGCAGCATTTTGAACTAGCTGAAGTTACTGCAGGAACATCCTGACAGTAGCACATTACAATAATCTAGCCTTGAGGTAATGAAGGCATGTACTAATGAGTCATGCAGGAATAGGGCATATTTTAGTCTGGAAATGTTACGGAGGTGTAGAAAAGCTGTACTAATAAGATTAAATATGTGTGTATCGAAGGCTAGATCTGAATCCATGATAAAACCAAGATTTTTAGCCGCTGAACCAGGGGTGACCGAGAAGTCAGCCAGATTTAGCATTAAGTCTGATAATTTATTTCTAGCAGCTTTTGGGCCTAATAGGAGAACTTCTGTTTTTATTATTATTTAATAGGAGAAAGTTGAGACCCATGATTTCACATCTTTTAAACATTCGTTTGTCATCAGGTTTGGCTAATATTAAGAGCTGCGTATCGTCTGCATAAAAAATGTAATTCATTTAATGTTTTTTTAAGACTTTGCCCAGTGGGAGCATATATAATAGAAATCAATGTAGTCAGTATCCAGACTTAAACTTTGTGGCACAGAGCTCTTAGCTTAACTCTCTTCAGTCTCCTCTTTAGCAAGTAAAAAGCCAAGAACTGTCCCTGGTGGTTGTGAGGGTGTTCACTACACTGTGTATGTGTCTGGAACTCATAAAGCCCATCAGAGTGCACTTTATTTGATGATATACAAGTTAGATTTAGTTTAGTAGTTATAATTGTTTGTTTAAGAGTATATCTTTAAGCACCGAGCCAAACTTAAGGAACCATAGGAAAATTATAAATGACAAGATGAGTAATGAGTAAATTTGTGAACTTTCTGAAAAAGTGGTCTTGTGTGGTCAGTGGGACACAGACTTGATGGAGTTATTGCAAGCAAGGGATTTGCAACTAATTTTTATTGAAATTTAAACGGATTATTTTTTTAATTTAGTTCATTCTGTTATCTTGCTCAGAAGACTGATTGGTGGATATCTTCTGAACTGTGTATCAGACCCAGACGTAAATATCTGGATATAAAAGCTGAAATGTTGATCACAAATGTTATAAGTCTACAGCAGAAATAAAGGCCTTGGCCTCACTGTTCCAATACTTTTTTTTTATTTCTTTAAAAGCATTAGTTTTTTTTTGTTATGTTCAGTACTGAGACTTATTTAAAGATGTTTTAAAGTAGGGTCACCCTGTTGTGTGTTTCTGTAGGTGGATGAGACTATTGAAAGAGAGGCAGGTTGGCTGTATGGCAGTCACCAGGGAAAAGTGGGCTGGTTTCCTGAGTCCTATGTTGAAAAGTCAAAGCCTGAGCCTCCCACTAAACCAGCCTCTAAACATCAGTCCTCCCTCTCCATCTCCAGGTGCCAACTGCATCTCATCTTTTAGTTAAACTTCAAACAGTCAGCATTTTGTGAAGCTAAAAAAATGTTTGTTTTTTTCAGCAAACTTAGTGAAGCTGTTGTTTCAAACTCTGCCTTTACCCCTACTAATGCCCCAATGACCACCACTTCTGAGCACAGCCAGGTATGTGACCTCCAGGACTGTTATGTCTTATCTTATATTCACAGAGAAACATTAAGTTCTCCTATACTCCTGGCAGGTTGTTGGGAAGCTTCTGGTTCAAGCCTTGTGTTCATGGACGGCTAAAACAGATAGCCACCTAAACTTCTCCAAGAATGACGTGATCACGGTTCTGGAGCAGCAAGAGAACTGGTGGCTTGGAGAGCTAAATGGAATGCAGGGCTGGTTCCCTAAAACCTACGTCACTGTCCTGAACAGCAGTGATGTGTCCGCCGAGTAAGTTAATTTTTTCTTTGAGAGTGGATACAATAGGCCTATAAGAAGAGTTATTACAAACAAATTATTAGTGGAGAAAAGTCATAATAAGGTTATTAAAACACAAATAGTTGTATTTTACAATACATAATGTTTCATAAAAAATGTTTAGAGGGAGGGATGAGGTGTTATTTAAACAGTAATCAACATACAGTGCATCCGGAAAGTATTCACAGCGCTTCAATTTTTCCACATTGTTACAGCCTTTTCCAAATTGTATTAAATTAATCTCTTTCCTCAAAAATCTACACAAAATACCCCAGTATGACCATGTGAAATGTTTTCTTGAGAAAGAAAAAAAGTAAAAAATATCACATTTATGTAAGCATTCCATAGCGTTCGCCATGAGGCTCAAAATTGAGCTCAGGTGCATGCTGTTTCCACTGATCATTCTTGAGATGTTTCTACAGCTTAAATGGAGTCCACCTGTGGTAAATCCAGTTGATTGGACATGACTTGGAAAAGCACACACCTGTCTATATAAGGTCCCACAGTTGACTGCATGTCAGAGCGCAAACACCAAGCATGAAGTCTAAGCAATTGTCTGTAGACCTCCGAGACAAACTTTTCTCGAGGCACAAATCTGGGGAAGGATACAAAAAATGTTCTGCTGCTTTAAAGGACCCAATGAGCACAGTGACCTCCATCATTCGTAAATGGAAATAGTTTGGAACCACCAGGACTCTTCCTAGAGCTGGCCGGCTGTCTAAATTGAGCGATCGGGGTAGAAGGGCCTTGGTCAGGGAGTTGACCAAGAACCCGATGGTCACTTTGTCAGAGCTCCAGCATTCTTCTGTGGAGAGAAGAGAACCTTTCAGAAGGACAACCATCTCTGCAGCAAACCATCAATCAGGCCTGTATGGCAGAGTGGCCAGGCGAAAGCCACTCCTTAGTAAAAGGCATAAGGCAGCCCATCTGGAATTTGCCAAAAGGCACCGAAAGGACTCTCAGACCAAAATTCTCTGGTCTGATGAGACAAATATTGAACTCTTTGGTGTGAATGCCAGGCGTCATGTTTGGAGGAAACCAGGCACTGCTCATCACGAGGCCAATACCATCCCTACAGTCAAGCATGGTGGTGGCAGCATCATGCAATGGGGATGTTTTTCAGCAGCAGGAACTGGCAGACTAGTTAGGATAGAGGGAAAGATGAATGCAGCAATGTACAGACACATCCTGGATCAAAACCTGCTCCAGAGCGCTCTTGACCTCAGACTGGGGCGACGGTTAATTTTTTTAGCAGGACAACGATCCAAAGCACACAGCCAAGATCTCAAAGAAGTGGCTTCAGGACCACTCTGTGAATGTCCTGGAGTGGCCCAGCCAGAGCCCAGACTTGAATACAATTAAACATCTCTGGAGAGATCTAAAAATGGCTGTGCACAGACGTCTCCCATCCAAGCTGATGGAGCTTCAGAGGTACTGCAAAGAAGAATGGGAAAAACTGCCTAAAGAGAGGTTGCCAAGTTTGTGCTTGCTGCCAAAGGTGGTTCTACAAAGTATTAAGCAAAGGCTGTGAATACTTATGTTTTTTTTTTTATCATTTTCAAAACTCTCACACTTTTTTCACATGGTCATAATGGGGTATTTTGTGTAGAATTTTGAGGAAAGAGATTATTGTAATGCAATTTGGAAAAAGGCTGTAACTTAACAAAATGTGGAAAAAGTAAAGCGCTGTGAATACTTTCCCGATGCACTCTACACTACTAAAATTATTTAAATCACACATTGGTTTTTGATAAACAAAGGAAAAATTTATGTTGACAATTGATACTGGTATAACTTGTGTAACTAGTTAAGATAAAAACAGTCAATGGAAACCGAAATAATCAACCCATGTAGGGCTGGGCTCAAATCGTACCAAAAAATATTAAAAAAATCGTTACTCCCAGCATTCTCCTGTTGAAAAGGCAGGTGGTCTCCTGTGGGGTGTCCCCCAGAACTAAATCAGGGTATTAGTGAGCTCCTGGACAGTCTTTTGCAAGGCTTAAAGTCCCAGCGGTTTTAAGGTGATTTTGGTCTGGAGAACGTTAGGGCTAGTCAGTGGCATCGATCTCTTCATCACCCAGAATTTGCCTACACACTCTGAGCATGTTAGGCCGGGCATTGTTCTAACAGACATGTATAAAGTACTTGACATAAAAAAGTCAACAGTCTGTCCTCCCAAATACCTCTCACGTGCTGAATCCGCAATAGATAATCAGAAAAATGAAGAGGATCGGACAGCACTCGTATAATGTCCAGTATATTTATTTGACTCACAGATAAAACAAGTGACAAAATCAGGCAAGACATTTAACATAAAATATACAGAATACAAAAAAAAAAAAAACAGTGAGTGCGGAGACAACAAAAAACTCCCTCAGAGCTGGAGGAGAAAAAAAAAAACTTGAGAGGACCAAGACTCACATATAAGGGGGGCCCATCCTACCTCTGGTCAAACAGCTTTTAAATTAGCTTTTAAGTGTCTTTACATCCAGGTTTTATATATTCAGGAGTATAGCAGCGCCACTAATGGAAGCAGTTAGAGTTCATGTAAGCCTGGATGTAATCAGTAGTGGAGAGTAAACTGGATGATGAGCAGCTGATCTGTGGTGGGTGATGGAGAAGAGAAGTGACTTCAGAAACTTCCATCAGTCTGGCCGGACAGGGTACACGAGATCCTAAGAGTCCAACATCCATCAGTATCTGGTCAGACAGGTGGGCAGTCAGTAACTCGGAGGAAGGCAGAGAGATGGAATTAGTTTTGACTGGATTTATGTAAATCAGAAAATATAAAACATTATCAGAGTGTGGCTAATGACTCCGGCAGATCTAAATAAACAGCCAAACCTGAGTGACCGTGTGCAGTGGGAGAACAACAGCACCAGCATCTCAGTTTACCACAATTCCCTCTGTTCATGAACCCCTGGATCTGCAGCCTTATCTAAAGGGGGAAAAAAACATTAATTACCAAAGGCTAAACTAAACAAGTACGTTTTTAGTCTAGACTTAAGGATTGAGATTGTGTCCCGAACATATTCAGGAAGATTATTTCAGAGTTGGGAAAGCTCGTCCTCTTGCGTTCTAGTAACATTAGATATGTGTTTATCGAATGCTAGATCTGAATCTATAATAACTCCAAGATTTTTAGCTGCTGAACCAGGTGTGACAGAGTAGTCTGACAGATTTAAATAAGTCTGATCATTTATTTCTAGCAGCTTTGGGGCCTAATAGGAGAACTGTTTTATCACTATTTAATAGGAGAAACTTGTGCGACATCCATGATTTCACATCTTTTACACAATCCTCCATTTCTTTATTTTCACTGTCATCACGTTTGGCTGATGTGAAGCATAACAATGAAAATTAGATAAGACAGACAATTTACCTGAGTCTAACGGAAAGACATATCATTTATCCTCACTAACTGATAATGATCAATTTAGTATGATTTGAACCATGATAAAGCAGTTCCAGTTACACCGACAATGTTCTCTAATTTTTCTAAAAGGATCGTATAAACTATTGTATCGAAGGCTGCGCTCAGATCAAGACGTACCAGTAGGGAAACACAGCCTTGGTCGGTGGCAAGAAGCAGGTTGTAAAACAAACTTTGCTGCTGTCAAGTAGCTTAGAAAACTGTTTGTCTGTAACTAGTCAGACCTAGACAGAAATAATAATTTGTTTTTCTGTCTTTAGTTCCACTGATGGACTTGACTCAGCAGCTGCAGATGGCTCTTCTCCTGAGGGTGAGATCTAAAATGCACAGAGTGATGCCTTCTTTCCTAGACAACTGATGATCATTTCATAAATCTCTCAACAAGCCTTCACAAAGAAAATCTTAGTATGTTGCAAAAATGTAACACAGAACATCCCATTTTCTGAAAGAAATGTTTTTTTTTTCATGTAAAACTCTTTTATTATTACATATTTAAAAGCTTAGTCTTTAATCTCAGGATATAAGTGTTGGCTTTGAGGCAGTACCTAACCTCTGCATATACTGTATGTGCAGCTCACTATACCTGTTTTACTGTATGTCTATACAGTGGTAGGAAAATTTTGGGCATCTCTGATCATTTTCATAATTTACCTTTATAAATTACTGGTTGTTCGGATCATATAGCAGACAAACACTGTAATATTTTAGAAGTGAAATGAAGTTTATAGGATTTACAGAAAGTGTGCAATAATTATTTTATCAAAATTATGCAGTTGCATAAAGTTGGGCACCCTTGTTGTTTTATTGATTTGAATACATTTAGCACAAATTATTGAAACATTGTCCCTTGACCTACATACACAGGTGAATCCAATTACGAAAAAGGGTTAAGGTGCCAATTGGAAGTTTTTCTCCACTTTGCATCTTCTCTGAAGAGCGGCAACAAGGGATCCTCAAAACACAACTCTCAAATGACCTGAAAACAAAGACTGTTCAACATCATGGTTCAGAGAAAGGATACAAAAAGCGTTCTAAGAGATTTCAGCTGCAGTTTCCACTGTGAGGAACATAGTGAGTAAATGGAAGACCACAGGCACAGTTCTATTTAAGGCCTGAAGTGGCAGGCCAAGAAAAATGAAGGATGGTGAGAACAGTTATAGTCAACCCACAGATCAGCTCTAAACACCTACATCATCATCTTGCTGCAGATGGAGTCACTGTGCATCGTTTAAAGGAGAGGCTGTATGGGAGAGTAATGCAGAAAAAGCCTTTTCTGTGCACACGCCACAAACAGAGGTATGCTAAAGCACGTTTGGACACATCAGCTTCACTTTGGAATAAGGTTCTGTGGACTGATGAATCTAAAGTTTAGTTATTTGGAGGGCTGTATGCATGGCGGAAAAAGATAGCGGCATTTCAAGACAAACACATGCTCCCCACAGTTTGGTTAAGGTTCCATCATGCTATGGGGCTGTGTCAAAGCAAATACTGGGAATCTTGTTAAAGTTGAGGGTCACATGGATTCCAGTCAATATCAGCAGATTCTTGAGAACAATGTTCAAAAATCAGTGAGAAAGTTGAAGTTGTGCCGGGGCTGAATACTTCAACAAGACAATGACCCTAAACATTGATCAAAATCTATGTAAAAACAAGTACAACGTTTTGGAATGATCATCTCAGTCCCCAGACCTGAATATTATTGAAAATCTGTGGTGTGATTTATAGCGGGCTGTTCATACTCGGAAACAATAAAACCTGACTGAACTGGAGATGTTTTGTAAAGAAAAATGGTCTAAAATCCCTTCAACCGGAAGCCAGATTGGAAGCTATAGGTAGAGTTAAGAGGCTGTAATTTCTGCAAAAGGAGGATTTACTAAATATTGATGTAATTTTTCTGCTGTGTTTTTTAAATTTATGCACCTGCCTAATTTCATTAAATAATTATTGCACACTTTCTGTAAATCCTATAAACTTAATTTTACTTCACAAATATCACTGTTCGTCTGCTCTGTGATATATTTACCACTGTATATATCTGTGTTTTGTGTTTTCTTAGAATATGTAGCGCTCTATACCTACGAAAGCCCTGAACCTGGAGATTTGACCTTTAGAGAGGGAGACACCATTCTGGTCACACAGAGAGAGGGGGATTGGTGGAGAGGCAGCATAGGAGACTGCTGTGGAATTTTCCCATCCAACTATGTTAAACCCAAGGAAACTGATGTAATTGGTGTTTTTTGTGTTTTGTTATGTTTTAAAAAGATGTTGACATATAGATGTTTATTCTTCACTTTAAACTGTCCCTGTTCTTCTTAGACTTCAAGCCTTAAACCTGACTTGCCTGGAAAAAAGCCAGGTAAGTCCATGATTCATGATTATTGGATTCATATTTTTAATGAATGTTTATATTTTATATACAGTGTCATAAAAAAAAGTATTTGCCCCCTTACAGATTTCTTTAGTTTTTGTCTTGCATATATTTTTCTGATCATTAAACAAGCTTTAGTATTAGACAAAAATAACATGAGTAAATATAAAAAGCATAGAAAAAATATTTGTCCCTAAACCTAATAATTTTGTTGTGCCACCGTAAGCAGCAAAAACTGTAATCAAGCCTTGGTGATAGCTGGCAATGAGTCTTTCACATCTCTTTGGAGGAATTTTGTTTTACTCTTCTTTCCAGAATTGGAATTTGTTTAGGCTATTTAGTGGTGGACTTGCTTGTGTGCTTTGGATCATTTTCCTGTTGCAGAACCCAACTATGACTGAGCTTAAGGTCAGAAACAGATGGCTGGAAAAAATTTTTTCCAGGATTGTCTGGTAAAAAGCAGAATTCCTGGATCCATCTATTACTGCAAGTTGTCCAAACCCTGAAGCAGCAAAACAGCTCCAGACCATCACACTACCACCACCATGTTTTACGTCCATTATGATGATCTTTTTTTTTGTGTTTTTTGGCCAGACCTACCGGGACACACATCTTCCAAAAAGTTCCACTTTTGTCTCGTCAGTCCAAAGAATATTTACCCAAAGTTCTGGAGATCATTAAGATTTTTGTTGGTAAATGTGACACGGACTGTTGTTCTTTTTGCTCACCAATGGTTGAACTCTAACATGGAGACGATTTTCGACCAGTCTCTGTTATTATTGAATCATTAACACTGACCTTATCTGATGCAAGTGAGTCCTGCAGTTCTTTAAATGTTGTTCTGGGTTCTTTTGTAACCTCTGGACATCTGTGGTTCTCTGGAGTTCCTAAGCCTTAAAAATTATTTCTTTAAATTTTTCCAGACTAAAAGATGTCTATGACTTTGTTTTCTTATCTGGTTTTTTTTTCCCAGATAGAGGCATAATAAGTTGCTTTTTTGAGATCAGACGGGTCTTATTTAAGCGATTTCTTGTTTCTTCACTTCTGGCAGGAATCAAGTCTGGTTATGATTAGTGAAATTGAACTCAGCTTTTCAAATAGTGTGATTAATCAGTTAATTTATAGGGGGCTTATAATTAAGAATATTGTTATATTTGTCTGATTTTAAAGTCTGTTTGATAATCTGAAAAAATGTTAGTACAAAATAAAATGCATGCATTCTTGGCTTGGCATGTAAAGTACACACCTCACATTTTTGTAATTTTTTTTTCGAAGATTTGACACAATTTAAAGTAGTCTGTGTATAGTTTTTGTAAATGTGTTAATTTTCTGTGCCCTCAAAATAACTGTGCACACAGCTAGGGCTGCAGCTAGCAATTGTTTTAGTAATCGAGTACTCTACTGAAAACTCGATTTGATTAATCGAGTAATTGGATAACATATTTGCTTCCCTAAAAAGCAATTAAAAATACGGCATTAATCAATAATCAAGGCATAAACATTGGCTTTATGTTGTTCATCTTAGCTTCTCAACAGCAGAGACTGCAGATCTGCCAGTGTTGGATAAACACGCTGCATTCAACTCAGTGGATGTTTTCGGAAATACCTGTGGAATAATGTTTTTTTACACTACTTTTACACTACTCAGATCTAATTAATTGACATAACTAAGACTAAATGACATAATACATGTTCGCGGCCATGCATTCCGGCCAGAGTAAATAACTCTGCTAACTTTAACATGTATTTTTTTATAAACTCCACAGCGCTGTGTTTATTGATTACATAAAGTCTGTGTTAAGTCTAGAACTTAGTCTTCATTGTAATAAACTAAACACACATTAGACAGTATTCCTAATAATCAGCACTTCACAGCACTTTCGTTATATTATTAAGATACATAGATACAAGATTATTATATTACCTGCTCACCGCTCCAAAAACCTCCGCCTCCTCCACCTGCTTCCTGTGCGTGGGTGTCGCAATGCTAAGCGCACTGTTTCACATTAACAATAGTGTGTTTTCTTATTTTGAGGGCACAGCAAATTTACACCATAATACAAGTTTTACACTGACCACATTACATTGTATCAAAGTGTCAAAAAATCTTCAGTGTTGTCCCATGAAAAGTAAAATAAAATATTTACAAAAATGTGAGGGGTGTACTCACTTTTGTGAGATACTGTATGTACTGTCTGTTATGCAGAGGTAGCCCAGGTGACCACCGCATATACTGCCTCCGGGACTGAGCAGTTGAATTTGTCCCCTGGCCAGCTCATCCTCATCCTCAGTAAGAACCCCTCTGGCTGGTGGCTGGGTGAACTGCAGGTAAGGGTCTTTTATTTTTAACTAATATAATGACAGAAATGGGGTTGGAATGTTGCTGCAGTTTTGCTACATTATTGACTTTAGTTTTGATTTGTAACACAATCATGATGAGTGGGGAAAAAATTACACCTGGCCCCTTTATTTCCAAATGAAGACATTGTTCACTATGCTGGAATATACAGTTACTGTCTGGATTTTTAAGCTGTAGTTTTGTAAAAGAAATTCTGTAAGAAGCCTTGCTGTTGTGATAGGTTTAGTACAGTGTTAACGTTAACTAAAACCTTTACGAAAAATCTTCATTGAAAACCTATTTTTCATGAAAAACCAATACTTGAAAATGAAAACTATGACTGAATTTATTACACTTCTTGTCAGATAATGAAAAACAAATTTAAATGTCAAAGACTGAAGAATTAGGGAAATTATTTGTAATAAATTATTTTATGGACCAGTGATCGAAAAAACAGCTGCTCCACACAGCATCCTTATGACTGGCTTATATATACACTGCTCAAAAAAATAAAGGGAACACTCAAATAACACATCCTAGATCTGAATGAATGAAATATTCTCATTGAATACTTTGTTCTGTACAAAGTTGAATGTGCTGACAACAAAATCACACAAAAATCATCAATGGAAATAATATTTATTAACCAATGGAGGCCTGGATTTGGAGCCACACACAAAATTAAAGTGAAAAAACACACTACAGGCTGATCCAACTTTAATGTTATGTCCTTAAAACAAGTCAAAATGAGGCTCAGTATTGTGTGTGGCCTCCACGTGCCTGTATGACCTCCCTACAACGCCTGGGCATGCTCCTGATGAGGTGGCGGATGGTCTCCTGAGGGATCTCCTCCCAGACCTGGACTAAAGCATCCGCCAACTTCTGGACAGTCTGTGGTGCAACGTGACGTTGGTGGATGGAGCGAGACATGATGTCCCAGATGTGCTCAATCGGATTCAGGTCTGGGGAACGGGCGGGCCAGTCCATAGCTTCAATGCCTTCATCTTGCAGGAACTGCTGACACACTCCAGCCACATGAGGTCTAGCATTGTCCTGCATTAGGAGGAACCCAGGGCCAACCGCACCAGCATATGGTCTCACAAGGGGTCTGAGGATCTCATCTCGGTACCTAATGGCAGTCAGGCTACCTCTGGTGAGCACATGGAGGGCTGTGCGGCCCTCCAAAGAAATGCCACCCCACACCATTACTGACCCACTGCCAAACCGGTCATGCTGAAGGATGTTGCAGGCAGCAGACCGCTCTCCACGGCGTCTCCAGACTCTGTCACGTCTGTCATGTGCTCAGTATGAACCTGCTTTCATCTGTGAAGAGCACAAGGCGCCAGTGGCGAATTTGCCAATCCTGGTGTTCTCTGGCAAATGCCAAGCGTCCTGCACGGTGTTGGGCTGTGAGCACAACCCCCATCTGTGGACGTCGGGCCCTCATACCATCCTCATGGAGTCGGTTTCTAACCGTTTGTGCAGACACATGCACATTTGTGGCCTGCTGGAGGTCATTTTGCAGGGCTCTGGCAGTGCTCCTCCTGTTCCTTCTTGCACAAAGGCGGAGGTAGCGGTCCTGCTGCTCGGTTGTTGCCCTCCTACGGCCTCCTCCACATCTCCTGGTGTACTGGCCTGTCTCCTGGTAGCGCCTCCAGCCTCTAGAAACTACGCTGACAGACACAGCAAACCTTCTTGCCACAGCTCGCATTGATGTGCCATCCTGGATGAGCTGCACTACCTGAGCCACTTGTGTGGGTTGTAGAGTCCGTCTCATGCTACCACGAGTGTGAAAGCACCACCAACATTCAAAACTGACCAAAACATCAGCCAGACAGCATAGGTTCTGAGAAGTGGTCTGTGGTCCCCACCTGCAGAACCACTCCTTTATTGAGTGTGTCTTGCTAATTGCCAATAATTTTCACCTGTTGTCTATTCCATTTGCACAACAGCAGGTGAAATTGATTGTCAATCAGTGTTGCTTCCTAAGTGGACAGTTTAATTTCACAGAAGTTTGATTTACTTGGAGTTATATTGTGTTATTTGAGTGTTCCCTTTATTTTTTTGAGCAGTGTATATATATATACACTACCGTTCAAAAGTTTGCGGTCACTCAAACAATTTTGTGTTTTCCATGAAAAGTCACACTTATTCACCACCATACGTTGTGAAATGAATAGAAAAGAGTCAAGACATTGACAAGGTTAGAAATAATGATTTGTATTTGAAATAACATTGTTTTTACATCAAACTTTGCTTTCATCAAAGAATCCTTCATTTGCAGCAATTACAGCATTGCACACCTTTGGCATTCTAGCTGTTAATTTGTTGAGGTAAGCTGGAGAAATTGCACCCCACGCTTCTAGAAGCAGCTCCCACAAGTTGGATTGGTTGGATGGGCACTTCTGGCGTACCATACGGTCAAGCTGCTCCCACAACAGCTCAATGGGGTTCAGATCTGGTGACTGCGCTGGCCACTCCATTACCAATAGAATACCAGCTGCCTGCTTCTGCCGTAAATAGTTCTTGCACAATTTGGAGGTGTGTTTAGTAGGGGTGTAACGGTATGCAAAAATCACGGTTCGGTACGTACCTCGGTTTTGGGGTCACGGTTCGGTACATTTTCGGTACAGTATAGGAACAAAATGCATGAACCATTTTCTTCCACAGCGTGTTGTTTATTTAACCAAAAAATTGCCAATATACAAACTGAAACAGTAAATAAATATAAAGTGCTGCTTGGTACCATTAAGTTACCAGCCTTAAGCTATATACCATATACCATATTTGCACTACTGATATATACTATTTATACTGTCATTCCATCTCAATCACCATCAATATTGCACTATTGTCTTACGTATGTTTATTGTGTCTTGTTGTATTGTACATATAGTGTCTCCCACTCTATTATATTATATATCTATTTCTTTTTTTTACTTATATTTATATATCTATTTCTCCCCACACTACTGCACCTTGTTTTTGTCTCATGTATGTCTATTTGTGTCCCTGCTGTATTGTACTCATACTATTATCTGTACTTGCTGTAAAATTGGGAAGGAGAGTAACGTAATTTCAATTCTCTGTATGTCCTGTACATATGCAGCATTGACAATACAACTACTCGACTTGGCTTAAATGAAATATTCTCAAATGATTAACCAATGTTAAAAATAAAAAAATAAAATAAAAAATAATAAATTGAATTCCCTTTAAACAGTAAACAAAACTTTCCACATGTAAAGTGCAGCACTCAGTTCCAGAATTCTAGTGTTACAGTATTCAATTTTACTCAATCTTCATATGTTTTGCCAAGAAAATCAGTTTGTCCACATTGTCAGCAGTGAGGGCAGATCTGCTGGCAGTTATAACGTCCCCAGCGCTTGAAAATACCCTCTATATACCCTCGATGCTATAAAAGCCCCAATGGATGCTGTAATGGCTTTAGCCCGGTCTGAATTGTGATTGTAATGATGCCTGAACGCAGATATCAGTGGCGTTTGCACTACAGGGATCTTCTGTCTCAGATGACTTAGCATGTTTGAAGTGTTGCCCGAAACATTGCCGACCTCAGCAAAACAATAACGACATACCGCTTTCGTTTTATCCACTTGTCTTTTTCCGTCGCAGGTTTTCACTGGGAAACCGCAGTGCTCCCAAACGGGAGATTTTAAGGACAGGGGAGGATTTTCTACCTCCGGTTGGTCGCTAGCTTCTGCCATAATGTCAAAATAGTCTCCACCATTCTCTGATACAGCAGACGCGTGCACCTCGCAAATGTGTTTTGAAGAGTGGTTAGGAAAGGCTCGACTGATTGGTTCGCCGTGCGACGTCGCCCCCACATGGTCACAAGAGCACGAATCACGAAAGAGTTGCTTTAAACTTATCAAAGAACCTCCCCTTTACTACTCCAATCACGTACTGGCATCTAATGAATATTAAATAGCCACATGTCGTGACAGGCACAGACCTAAGGTAGAACAGGCGCTGGGTAGAACATATAAACTGACTGTATTCGTTCGGTACAGCACTGTACCGTACCGAAGGTCTGTTCGGTACGGTTCGGTACGAATACATTATACCGTTACAGGCCTAGTGTTTAGGGTCATTGTCCTGTTGTAGGACGAAATTGGCTCCGATCAGGCGCTGTCCACTGGGTATGGCATGGCGTTGCAAAATGGACTGATAGCCTTCCTTATTCAGAATCCCTTTTACCCTGTACAAATCTCCCACCTTACCAGCACCAAAGCAACCCCAGACCATCACATTACCTCCACCATGCTTAACAGATGGCGTCAGGCATTCTTCCAGCATCTTTTCATTTGTTCTGCGTCTCACAAACGTTCTTCTTTGTGATCCAAACACAACACTTTTTTCCAGTCTTCCTCTGTCCAATGTCTGTGTTCTTTTGCCCATCTTAATCTTTTTCTTTTATTAGCCAGTCTCAGATATGGCTTTTTCTTTGCCACTCTGCCCTGAAGCCCAAAATCCCGCAGCCGCCTCTTCACTGTAGATGTTGACATTGGTGTTTTGCGGGTACTATTTAATGAAGATGCCAGTTGGGGACCTGTGAGGCGCCTGTTTCTCAAACTAGAGACTCTAATGTACTTATCTTCTTGCTTAGTTGTGCAACGCGGCCTCCCACTTCTTTTTCTACTCTGGTTAGAGCCTGTTTGTGCTGTCCTCTGAAGGGAGTAGTACACACCGTTGTAGGAAATCTTCAATTTCTTAGCAAGTTCTCGCATGGAATAGCCTTCATTTCTAAGAACAAGAATAGACTGTCGAGTTTCAGATGAAAGTTCTCTTTTTCTGGCCATTTTGAGCGTTTAATTGACCCCACAAATGTGATGCTCCAGAAACTCAATCTGCTCAAAGGAAGGTCAGTTTTGTAGCTTCTGTAATGAGCTAGACTGTTTTCAGGTGTGTGAACATGATTGCACAAGGGTTTTCTAACCATCAATTAGCCTTCTGAGCCAATGAGCAAACACATTGTACCATTAGAACACTGGACTGATAGTTGCTGGAAATGGGCCTCTATACACCTATGTAGATATTGCACCAAAACCAGACATGTGCAGCTAGAATAGTCATTTACCACATTAGCAATGTACAGAGTGTATTTGTTTAAAGTTAGGACAAGTTTAAAGTTATCTTCATTGAAAAGTACAGTGCTTTTCATTCAAAAATAAGGACGTTTCAATGTGACCCCAAACTTTTGAACGGTAGTGTATATATATATATATATATATATATATATATATATATATATATATATGTCTGTGTGTGTCTGTGTGTGTCTGTCACACACACATGTATATAAATACACATACATATATACACAAACATATATACACATACATATATACACATACTTACATACTTACTTGTTTGTTTGTGTCAGAGACTGTAAAAAAGATGGACGCTGTTCCCATTCTTTCTATAAAAATGAAGCTAAAGTCTTCTGCCATGTTGGCGAGAGACAGCCTACTCATTTAAATAACCCCGCCCCTGAGGGCTGCCTCCACAGAGCTATACACAGTTATACACAATAACCACACCTTTTTTGAATAGAGCTGAATAACGTTTTAAAAAACGAATTCTGTGGGGATATTAAAATTTGACATATGGCCATACAATATCGCCTGCCAGAGAGCATCAGTTCAAAAAGGTGATGACCTGGATATATTGTGTCTTTTACGGTGTTAGATGCTCTACTACGGTAGCGTGCACTGCCAATGTCCTCTTAGGATGACAATGGGCTTCCAATAATTTCCTCTGCTGTTTTCACCACCCTCTGCAGTGCCTTCTTATCTGCAGCAGAGCAGCCTGCATACCACACTGTGATGCAATAGGAAAGAATGCTCTCAATAGTAGCTCTATAAAATGCCACCAGCAGCTTCCTCTGCAAACTGTTCTTTCTGAGGACTCTCAGAAAGTGATTTACTGTGGAGTTGGCTGACTATGACAGATCTTCAGATATTATAACTCCCAGAAATTTAAGGTTCTGTACCCTCTCCACACAGGCTCCATTTATGCAGAGTGGTGCTAGGGCTGACTCACGTTTTTTTCCAAAGTCCAATATGATTTCTTTAGTCTTTGTGGTGTTCAGTGTCAGTTTATTCTGTAAATACCATTCCCATAGTCTGTGCACCCTGTCTCTGAATGCTGATTCATTACCATCCGTGATATGCCCAATGATGGTGGTATCATCAGCAAACTTTATGATGGCATTGGTTTGATGTACTGCAGTGCGAGCATTGGACTCAGTACATAGCCTTGGGGTGCCCCTGTGCTAATGGAGATGGTGGAAGAAATATGGTGGCCCAGTTTGACAGTCTGTGAACGATTTGTGAGAAAATTGTTTATCCAGAAGCAAATTGGAAAGGGGAAGCCCAGGTTAAGCAATTTGCTACTAGGATGTCTGGAATGATTGTATTGAATGCAGAGTCTATGAAAAGCATTCTGACATAGCTTCCCCGCTGCTCCAAGTGATTCAGTGCAATGTGAACTGAAGTAGAGATGGCGTCTTCTGTGGACTTGTTGGATCTGTAGGTGAACTGGTATGGATCAAAGAAGTTTGGTTGATTGGCTTTGATACCTTTTTCAAAGCTCTTTATGACCACTGGTGTAAGGGCTACAGGTCTGTAGTCCTCTAGGTTCTCTGTGACTGGCTGTTTAGGAACTGGGATGATGGTGGCTGACTTTAGACTGGATGGTATGGTGGCTTGTGTCAGAGAGCTGTTAAAAATCCTGGTAAGGACCCCCGCGAGCTGGGTGGCACAAGCCTGAAGTACTTTATTTGGTACCCCATCCAGGCCAGGTGCCTTCCTTTGGTGACGTGTCTCTTCACCAAGAGAGGTGAGCTTGTTCAGGTTTCTGGAGGCAGGTAAAGCACGTAACACGGCTCCGTTAGCTGAGTTAGCTGGTCTGATATGTCTTAGTTTTAGTGTCAGCAATGTTTAATGTTTAAAAGGGATCTGTGCAGTCAGTGATCATTAGCTAAGGTGTTTCAGTTATACTGGCCACAAACGTCTTTGTTCCTTGAGCCATGAGACACAATTTATACAACCTTTATTGCATTTTGCGAGTGAAGGACTAGTAAACACACCGAGAAGCAGCACTTTCTTTTTCCTAACCCCCACTGTTTCTGTCAGAAAACCCTGAAGGCAGAATTCTCCTCTGTTTTGTTTATACTGCTTCTTAGGTAATATTAGTCTAGTCTGCTAAAAGCCAGTACTGCAGTAGAAGTGTATAATTTCAGAAACTTGGCTTTATTTGTCCCACCATCTAACTGCAACAAAACTTAAAGGCCAGTATTTTTAATAAACGTTAGCAATAACCATACATCTAAAATAGTAATACAATAAAAATACATAATACATACTTTATAACTAAAATACATTAGACTAAAACTAGACTAAAATGTTTGTTTTCTTTGATTTATACTAATAATAATCAAAAGACTAAAATGTGACAAAAAATATTATACATTTTACTCAAAAGACTAAGATTTAAAACTTAATCAAAATCAAAATTAACACTGGTTCAGTATGTGGTTTAGCTTTGTCTTTCTGGAATATGCAAGCCCTTTCCTGACAGAAATGTGGATGGGGGCACAAACTGTTCTTAATCCTCCTGTTAATCTTTAATAGTGCTTTTCCAGGTGTGTAAACTGTCCACAGCATATAATCCAACCCCATACCTTTAAAAACACAGACTTACATACTCTGTCCTGTCCCTTACACACAGGGATTTCTTCATAAGCTCTGAATTCTTGGCTGGGAGGATCCAATCCAATTGTTTTTAACAGTTTTTAGATGCAATGTTTTGATGTCTTTGGTGCCTTTCTAAAATGCTCAGGCAATTGAGTTAGTTGATCATTTGCTAGTTTTGCAGCTGTTTTTATTAATACCAGTTACTTTTCCAGCCTTTTGTTGTCCTGTCCCATCTTTTTTGACATGCTTTGCTGCCATACATTTCTAGAAATGTTTTATATTCTGTTGTGAATAAAATCTATGAGCCTACAAGATCTTCAAATAATGGCATTATTTATATTGTACACAGCTTTTCAGCTTCTTTAGAATTGGGGTTGTAAAATAAAAGTACACATGGTTACAGAATATAATTAGTATAAGTTTAGCTTAATGTGTAAATTTTGTCTTTTGTGTGTAAAAATATGGGGTGGTTTGGCATAGACGCTTACTTTGTACAACTTGATGCTCATTCTTCAGGTACGGGGTAAGAAGCGCCAGAAGGGCTGGTTTCCATCATCTCACATTAAACAGTTAGGCTCAAACAGTGGCAAGACTACTCCAGCAGCCATGCCAGGTAAAGATTTCCACTTTGTTTTCTCTTTTTTTTTTATTAGGGTTTAAGCACTGAGGGTGCGTAGAACCCTATTGTTTTTGCTGAAAATTTTCTTATTATTATTCTTTTTCTCCTGAAAAAACAGTTGTGCAGCCTAAACCATTACTCGCTCAGACATAAAACTTCGTAGGTAGATGTGGGATCAGTGCACAACCAAAATAGCACCGAGTGGTCAATGAGTGGCGCTATCAACAAGGAAATTTTTCACATTTTGCTTAATAACTCCAGAACCATTGGGTCAATACCTACAACTTTCCTATTTGGACTATGCACTTCCGCCCACTTAGATTTTTTGCTAATTTGCATAATATGCAAAACATACTTTTGCGAACTAGTCATAGGAATTTTTACCAATCCTGGCATGTTTGGTATCAAAATACTTGAGAGCATGCGCTTCAATATTCATCAAAACAATGTTGAAATTTTAAACAATATGGCCACCATATGCAAATTAGTCCTTCTGGATATATGCCCTATTCACTGTTACAGTTAAGTCTGGAACACTGTTTCTCAGCAACTGTGCAACCTAGCAAGCTGAATCTTTGCATACAGAATCTATCATACAACCTCTAAAGGGCATTCAAAGGGCAACTTCATCAATCAAAATGGCTGGACACCATCAGCCAATCAGCATTCAGCAGGCATTTTGGCAGGCTGTACGTTGCCCAATCAGGATGAAACTTGGGTGTTATGTTCAGGTGGAGACATTGTAGTGACCTGCAAAGTGGTAAAACACTCTGGCCACTGGGGGCGCTGTTCCAAAAAAACTAGTATATGTCATTCATATTGTAATGATTTGACATCTAATTGGTTTTGTTATATTAAGTACAGTGGCTCTGACAAATGTGTAAATACAACTATGTTTTAAAAATGCTTTATTTATTAATAATTGCTAATTGTTTTAAAATATCTTTATTCAAACTAGTCTCTGGATATTTGACATTTGACTTTAATTCTGGTCTTGTTACACACCACACAGTCTGTAGGTAAATATTGATTACAAACAATTGTGAATTTTTCATATACAATAGTGTCCATGCATCAATCAATCAGTGCGTCCTTGGAATTTCTAACATAAATTGCTCTAGCTCCGCAGTATTTGCTCTGATAATCTTACAATGTTTAAACACTTCTGTTCAATATTACTCTGATGAAGACCGCACATTTCCATTCAGGTTAGCCTTTAAGGGGCTCTACAGTTCTTAAAAACATCCACAAGTATACAGACATATGACTGGTGCCATTTGATTTCAAACTATATTTAGAAGAACTTTCTTATTACATGTCATGTCAGAAATTGCACTTCTTTGTATTTATTTTAACTTGTTTAGTCAAAAACTTCAGCTTATTGTGAAAAGGTCAAAAGATCAATCTAAACACAACTTTGTGAACATTCTGGTTAAAGTCTCCTGCCGCGTTACAGTGAGCGGCGTGAGTTCTCCCATTCCCGCAGTTCTATCTGTACAGCTTCACCTAGCCCCGCCTCCCTCCCTCACTCACTCACTGAACACACTACCCCTCCCCCACCGCAGTCAGCATCAGTAAGGCAGCAGAGACAGAGAGAGGCGACAGAGAAACCTAACGTTACAGCTAATTTCCAGATGGTTTGGATTCAGCAAGTCAGATGAGCAGCAGAATAAGGTATTTTGTAGAGCGGGGGTCAGTAATAGGCGTACCTGGCCCACTGTTGAGAACTAGTTCATTTGGACAGGGTTTATTTTAACTTTACTAGCCGTTGACGGAGGTTTTTGAAGTGCAGGAAACTCGAAGACCGCTCGCCTGCTTTCCAAATAAAGTGTGGCACGCACAGATACGAAGGACAGATACGAAGCTCATATATATAATGTATATGTATATATATGTGTGTGTGTATATATATGTGTGTGTATATATGTATATATATATATATATATATATATGTGTATGTGTGTGTATATACAGTTGTGGTCAAAAGTTTACATACACTTGTAAAAAAACATAATGTTATGGCTGTCTTGAGTTTTCAATAAGTTCTACAACTCTTATTTTTCTGTGATAGAGTGATCGGAACACATACATGTTTGTCACAAAAAACAGTCATAAAATTTGGTTCTTTCATAAATTTATTATGGGTCTGCTGAAAATGTCACCAAATCTGCTGGGTCAAAAATATACATACAGCAACAAAATTTGTCAATTTTGGTGATGTAGCGAGTTGTGTCAATCAAATTAGCTTCATGTCATGGCCTCTTCACTTCTTGTAAGTGATTCTGATTGACTACAGCTGTTGACTTCTCATGAGCCCATTTAAATAGGGCTCATTTGACCCAGTGATTAGACTCAGCTAAAAAAGCTACAATGGGAAAGTCAAAGGAACTCAGTGTGGATCTGAAAAAGCGAATTATTGACTTGAACAAGTCAGGGAAGTCACTTGGAGCCATTTCAAAGCAGCTACAGGTCCCAAGAGCAACTGTGCAGACAATTATACGCAAGTATAAAGTGCATGGAACAGTTGTGTCACTGCCACGATCAGGAAGAAAACGCAAGCTATCACATGCTGCCGAGAGGAGATTGGTCAGGATGGTCAAGAGTCAACCAAGAATCACCAAGAAGCAGGTCTGCAAGGATTTGGAAGCTGATGGAACACAGGTGTCAGTCTCCACAGTCAAGCGTGTTTTACATCGCCATGGACTGAGAGGCTGCCGTGCAAGAAAGAAGCCCTTGCTCCAGAAAAGGCACCTTAAGACTCGGCTGAAGTTTGCTGCTGATCACATGGACAAAGATAAAACCTTCTGGAGGAAAGTTCTCTGGTCAGACGAAACAAAAATTGAGCTGTTTGGCCACAACACCCAGCAATATGTTTGGAGGAGAAAAGGTGAGGCCTTTAATCCCAGGAACACCATGCCTACTGTCAAGCATGGTGGTGGTAGTATTATGCTCTGGGGATGTTTTGCTGCCAGTGGAACTGGTTCTTTGCTGAAAGTAAATGGGATAATGAAGAAGGAGGATTACCTCCAAATTCTGCAGGAAAACTTAAAACCATCAGCCCGAAGGTTGGGTCTTGGGCGCAGTTGGGTGTTCCAACAAGACAATGACCCAAAATACACATCAAAAGTGGTAAAGGAATGGCTAAACCAGGCTAGAATTAAGGTTTTAGAATGGCCTTCCCAAAGTCCTGACTTAAACCCCATTGAGAACATGTGGACAGTGCTAAAGAAACGGGTTCATGCAAGAAAACCATCACATTTAGCTGAACTGCACCAATTCTGTCAAGAAGAGTGGTCAAACATTCGACCTGAAGCTTGCCAGGAGCTTGTGGATGGCTACCAAAAGCGCCTAGTTGCCGTGAAAATGGCCAAGGGACATGTAACCAAATACTAATGTTGCTGTATGTATATTTTTGACCCAGCAGATTTGGTGACATTTTCAGCAGACCCATAATAAATTTATGAAAGAACCAAATTTTATGACTGTTTTTTGTGACAAACATGTATGTGTTCCGATCACTCTATCACAGAAAAATAAGAGTTGTAGAACTTATTGAAAACTCAAGACAGCCATAACATTATGTTTTTTTACAAGTGTATGTAAACTTTTGACCACAACTGTATATATATATATACATATATATACATATATATACATATATATGTATATATATGTATATATGTATGTATATATATGTATATATGTATGTGTGTGTGTGTGTGTTTATAATATTTTAAATGACTTTCAGTTGTTGATTATCTAAAATGCTGCTCGAACTGCTAGGCTACTCTAATATACAGGATATGGCACTGAATTATAAAAGTACCAATATAAAATTTGGAACATGTATCTTTGTCTCAAAAGTAAGTCTTTTTGATATTACCTTATGGGATGAAAAAATATTGAGATATATATCGCATATTCCAATTCAGAAAAAAATATCGAGATATATATATCGTATATCCCAATTCAGAAAAAAATATAGAGATATAGTTTTTGAACCATATCGCCCAGCCCTATCAATAACCATAACATGTCGACACTTACTAACTAATTTGAACTCCCTCTATAAATATTCTACGAACTTCAATAGATTTGTTATGTGAATTTAAGCACTGATCATGTTTAAAGGCCTCTGCTCAACATTAATAACAGGTAAAAGACTTTTAATAATCTCAATGAGACAGAGTGTCTCCAATTGTATTTGAACTTCTTACACATCACCATCCTATGCCCAAGTATGCACTGGCCCATGTGCCAGTTGGTGCTTGAACCCGCTGATTGCCGCTTGCGGCTATATTCTCTCTCGCTCTCTCTCACTCTCGCTCTCTCGCTCTCTCTCTCTCTCTCTCTCTCTCTCTCTCTCTCTCTCTCTCTCTCTCTCTCTCTCTCTCTCTCTCTCAATACTGGCTCACCCGGTCTCTACTTGCCTCTTTCAGTCTGCCAAGTCATCGCCATGTATGATTATGCTTCGGCCAAAGAAGATGAGCTCAGCTTCTCCAAGAGTCAACTCATCAACGTGCTGGACAAGAATGACCCTGACTGGTGGAAAGGAGAGGTCAATGGGGTCACAGGCCTGTTTCCCACCAATTATGTGAAAATGACTACCTCAGATTCTGACCCTAGCCAGCAGTGTAAGTAAAGGCCCACAAACAGAACTTTTTCTATTTGTTCCTATGTTTACAGAGGGCAGTACATATTAATATAGAAGCATTACTGCTCTTTGGTACCCAGTTTTAAACAATGCATTAATAAGTTTGAGTATTTAGAGGTAAATCTGATTTTAAATAATTGATTGTGCCTTACACTTTTTGCTGTTTTATCACACATTACAGACGTTATATATCATAATTCATTGTTAATTATAGTCAGAAAAAAATATTTCAAATGAGTTACTATTTTGAATGCAGTATACTGCAGTATATTATGGGAGATTATTGTAATTTTTTTTTCTATTATTTTTAAATGTATTTTAATTTGTGTCATTATTTGACAATTGCCACCATTTTATCCATCTTCTCCTTACATTTGGTTTCCCTTTGGCTTATTTTTTCTTTTTTATAGGGTGGTAGCATCTATCCCCTTTCCTTCACATTTGCGACACGTACTGTCTCCTCTCACAAGAGAGAAGACGCCACTGACCATGAAATGCTCAACATGTACCACCCTGTAGCCCCCCTCCCTATTTTCTGATATATTCTGCTTTAACCCACCCCTGTTAACATACTCTAAAACGTTTGTGCTTTCTTTTGAGAGTGTTTTTGTTTGATTGACTAGCTGGTTTAAAAGGAGTGAGTAATATGACTCAAAATAAGCTATATTTACAGACATGTTAAAAAGTTAGGACATTCTGTAAAAAGCTTGACTTTGTTAACATATTTAAGCATGTGGACATGTTATTTTTATTTTAACAATGTTTAGGGATAGAGGTAATATACAGTGGCGTGAAAAAGTATTGTGCCACCCCTGGCAGCAACAAAGGCAATCAGGCTTTTCCGATAACTGGCAGTAAGTCTTTCACATCTCTGTGCAGGAATTTTGTTTCACTCTTTTTTACAGATTTGTTTTAATTCATCCATGTTGGAGGGTTTTCCAGCATGAACCTCCTGTTTAAGATCATCCACAGCATCTCAATCAGACTTTGACTAGGACATTCCAAAGCCCTCATTTTATTTTTTTAAGCCATTCAGAGGTAGACTTGTTTGTCTGCTTTGGATCATTGTCCTGCTGCAGAACCCAAGTACACCTGAGCTTGAGGTCAGGAACAGATAGCTGGACATTTTCCTTCAGGATTGTCTGGTAAACAGCATAATTTCTGGTTCCATCTATTACAGCAATTTGTCCAGACCCTGCAGCAGCAAAGCAGCCCCAGACCATCACGCTACCACCACCATTTTTTACGTTCAGTAAAATTGTGTTGGGTTTATGCCAGATGTAATGGGACAATATCCTTCAAAAAGTTCCACTTTTGTCTCATCAGTTCAAAGAATATTTACCCAAAGTTCTGGGTATTGTCAAGATTTTTTTGGGCAAATGTGTGATAGGCTGTTGTATTCTTTTTGTCAGCAGTGGTTTTTGCTTTGGAACACTTCCTTGAATACCATTTTGAACCAGTTTCGTTCTTATTATTGAATCACTAACACTGACCCTAACTTGATTGTGGATGTGAATCATCAAGGTCAAATCCAAAGGGCTCTATTTAAACAATATTAGGCAGATGCATAAATTTGGGCCCCCCCAAACAGAAAAATTACCTTAATATTTAGTAGATCCTACTTTTGCAGAAATAATAGTCTCTAAAATCTTCCTGTAGCTTCCAATGAGAGTCTGGATTCTGGCTGAAGGTATTTTGGATCATTCTTCTTTACAAAACATCTCCAGTTCAGTCAGGTTTGATGATTTCCGAACATGAACAGCCCGCTTTAAATCCCACCACAGATTTTCAATAATATTTAGATCTGAGGACTGAGATGATCATTCCAAAACGTTGTAGTTGTTCCTCTGCATGAATGCTTTAGTAGATCGTGAGCAGTGTTTAGGGTCGTTGGTTTAACTTTAACTCACTAATTCTTGAACATTGTTCTCAAGAATCTGCTGATATTGACTGGAATCCATGTGTTACGGCCTGGAAGGCCAGACCAGTAACATATACTAGGACAACACCCACTCACGCATTTTTAGCCCAGACCAAAGATGATACCAATCACAGAAATACAAGCCAAAATGATTTATTTAGAATAAATAGTAGCATTTACATCGGGGATAAGAAATGCCTAAAATAACAAACAAACAAAACTATCTTAGGTATTTAAAGCTAACTGGCCTAACAAAAAAAAGGGGAAGCAAAAATACATAAATCTTCCCTCCCTCCCTAACTAACAAAACACAGGAGAAAAGAAACCCCCTCCCAAAGAAACAGGCCTTATCCCCTACAGTGCTACATTGACTTTTAGTATTATTTGAAGTGTATTTACAGAAGGATATTGTAACAAAGTTAAATAACATGTGTTCTACTTTAGTTATCTAAACAGCTCCATTTTTACTCACAACAGCACAAACAATAAAAATAGAAGGACAGGTGGTTTGGTCTGGGCGGCGTGGTGGTTGAATGGTCGGGTGTCGCGCTGCACTCCAGCGTTTTATTGTGACGCAGGACCAGGATCAATTAATCAGCTCCTCCCTCTCACAGGTAACCTGCTGGACTCATAGAAAGAATGAAGGAGAGCGCAAGAGTGAGGTAGCTTAGAAAATGAAGGCAACAAAGAAAAATATAAACATCTCCCTCCGTAACACCATGCAATCCTCAACTGCCTAACAGCACAATGGAACCACCGCCAAATTCTAATGTGGGCAGCAAGTGTTTAGATTCATCAGTCCACAGAACCTTATTCCCAAATGAAGCTGGCTTGTCCAAATGTGCTTTAGCATACCTCATGCGACTCTGTTTGTGGCTTGTTCACAGAAAAGGCTTCTTCTGCAGTAATCTCCTATACAGCCTCTCTTTGTGTAAAGTGCGCTGAATAGTTGAATGATGCACAGTGACTCCATCTGCAGCAAGATGATGATGTAGGTCTTTGGAGCTGATCTGTGGGTTGACTTTGACTTTGACCTCACCATCCTTCTCCTCTGATTATCTGAGATTTTACTTGTTCTGCCACTTCAAACCTTAACTAGAAATGTGTCTGTGGTTCTTCCATTTCCTCACTATGTTCCTCACAGTGGAAACTGACAGCTGAAATCTCTAAGAAAGCGTTTTGTAATATTCCCCTAAACTATGACGTTGAACAATCTTTGTCTTGGTTTTTTTTTTCAGGTTATTTGAGAGTTGTGTTTTGAGGCTCCCATGTTGCCACTCTTGAGGAAAGATGCAAAGAGGAGAAAAACTTCCAATTGGCTCCTTAACCTTTTCTCATAATTGCATTCACCTGTGTATATAGGTCAAAGAAGGGTCACTGAGCCTACCAAACTAATTTTGCATTCCAATAGTTTGTGCTAAAATATTTAAATTAATAAAACGACAAAGGTGCCCAAATTTATGCACCTGCCTAATTTAGTTTAATCAATTATTGCACACTTTCTGTAAATCCAATAAACTTCATTTTTATTTTTTCAAATATCAGTGTGTTAATCTGCTATATGATATATTTAACTTAAATTGCTGATCTAAGCAACCAGTGATTTATAAAGGAAATTCATGAAAATTATCAGGGGTGCTCAAACCTTTTCATACCACTGTAAGAGTCCAAGGATGAAATTCTTGCTGGAAAAAAACCCATCAGGACAGGAATAAAGTTTGCCAGAGACATCTGAATCAGTGCTCTTTGGACAAATTAATTATTTAAAATCAAAAAAAGAAGACATGTCACACAGCTGAAAGAGTTCTACATAAAGGATTGCAAAACATTTTCTCACAGTCAGTGTCAGAGACTTAAAGGTTGTATTCTAATTGAGGTTATTTTAGCCAAAGAAGGAAATATCAACTATTAGTGCGTAGGCTGTCTAACCTTTTCCTCACAAGAAATTACATTTTTTTTTTATCCATTACATTCTACAGATTATGTTTAAAATTAATTTCTTTAGTTTAATTTTTGATTTTCTTTTTGAACAGGTTCAAGGGGTGTTCTAACATTTTCATATGTCTGTGTATATAAATATATGTAAAACTTACCATTATGTTCACTACTGTGTTTCTACACCCATTATTACCCTGTAGTCTTGTATCTGTTTCTCTGCATACTTTATTAATATTAATATCAATTAAAGCTCAGGATGCCACAGGATAGACCACTACAGAGCAGCTATTATTTGTGAGGTGGGTTATTCAGCACTGCATTGATTAGCACTAATTAGCATGGTGGTGGTGTATGAGGTGTTAGTGTGTGTTGTGCTGGTACAGTGAGTGGATCAGATACAGCAGTGCTGTTCTCAGTGTCACTGCTGGACTGAGAATGGTTCTCTAACAGCATTTTGTGGGCAGCATCCTTTGGGAACTGATGATGGGCTACAGGATGACCAACACTGTAAACTGTGCAGCAACTGATTCAGAGCTTCTGTCTCTGACTTGTCTCTATCTTCAAAGGGGAGCAGATATAGTTGAAAGTGTCTAAAAGAGTGGGTGAAAGTGAGTGAACAGTGTTTAAAAACAGGACTACAGCCTGTAATTCAGAGTGTAGAAACAAGCAGGTGGTCATACGTGTGTGTGTGTGTGTTAATCTTGATCAACTATTTTGCACAGGTCTCTGATGTTTTGCAATACAGTATTTTTTGTGTACAAACAAGCTGTTTTTGTAGAATAGTTGCATTTTTGAAACATCACTCCCCCACACTTCAAAAGGCCGGTGTGTTTTGATTTTTGTTTTTTATGCTTTTCTCTGAATTTAACTGTCCTGTAAATTACAAGGCTGTTACTAAGTTGTGCTATTCACAAGCTAACACTTCAAATTAATTCAAATTTGAAGTTTAGTGTGACTAAAGGGAAAAATGTAAAATTTTTTAAATGTCTTTTTAATCATAGGCGCAGTAGAAGAAAACCTTTAGCACAAATTAGTATAATGTAAACAATTAGGGTTGCTGCAGTAACTGGTTTTGTGGTATGCCATGGTAAATCTTACCCATGCATCACATTACACATTATGATTTGATATATTGCCCAGCCTTTTTAATTTGCTTGCAGTCTAATATCCTTTTTTCTTGGCTCTTAATTCACTACATACAAATACTTTTCTTCTTCTTGTCTTCATGGTACAGAGGGGCCACATTTAACGTGCTACTGTTTGTTTTGGTCATTTAGTGATAATGGTTAAGTAATGTTTTAGCGCATCCAACCAAACTAATACACTTGCTGGTATGTTCCTGCATTATCTTTTTTACTTTCAGTCTTTAAAGTGAAAATGCACATGGTCACTAAGTTACCTTTACTCCTCTACCTATACTAAAGTTACTGTGTTATTTACAGTGCTGCTTTCATTTGTTCTTTCTTTTTATCTTTTTATCATACTTACATTTTTACACACATATATATATATATATACATATATATATACATATATATATCGAGCCTTTCTTAAGGGGTGCAAATCTCTTAATCTCTTGATTTAGAGTTTTTTGATTAAGATTCCATTTAGAAACAATTTTCGATTCAAATGATATATACATTTTGTTTAAATTAATGATTGACAAGATTAAAAGACAGTGTTAACCAATAGAACATTTTATTCAAAACAATACTTTTAAGTTTCTTACTGTATGAATTTTTTTCATTATTTATGCCAAAAATAGAATTGTGCATAAAATTCCATAACTTAAATGACCAGCATTAGGTTAGGTTAGCTGCCTAGCTTTTTCTTAAATAATATTAATTATAAACCTAAACCACAACTTTTTTTACACTTTACACTGCTTGCAGACAATTGTGCTTATGTCAAGCTCACTCTTCCCCGGAGCCAATATAAAACGGATTGTATTTAAATGCTGCCCTTAGAAGGACTATGCCTTTTCAACATATTGTTACTCATGTATTGCATTTTTGTGCTCAATTCAGCATTGTATAAATGTCAGTATCTCTGATTACTTCTCTAGTGAAGTAATGCATTTTGTGGTGTGGAAATAGTATAAATAATTTAATATATTGGTCTATTTTGGAAAATGCAAAATATTGTAACGCATATATGATTAAACAAATATAGACATTAAAATGCCTTTGAAAAACATTGTCGTCCCTTTGAGTTGTATCGTTTTCTAAATTATTTAAAAGCTATGGAAATTTACATTGTACATTTACATTTCTAAGTAGGGCTACATTATATAGATTATTCTTAAATAGTTAATGATATAGCCAAATGAATGCTCTGAGATCTTACAATACTGTCTATTATTTAAAAACTAAAAACTGTTTAATTTTTTAGCAACAATTTAAAATAATTTAATATCAGAAATAGATGCCAAACAATACTGGGGCAAAACATTTTCGCACAAAAAAACTTTCATGTAGTATTTAATTTTAAAAGAATCAACTCGATACAAACAAAGTAAAATCAGTGCCTGTTCTAATAGACTATAATGCGTCTTCCCTTGTTTTGAAAAATGGTGAATGAGTTCCAGGTTTTGATCTCATAGGAAGGGGCTGGGTCGAGTCTTGAGATGAGCAATGACTGGAAAAGAACCCTGGTGTTCTTTTGTATTGAAAGAGGGTAAAATACTTTAGGTGTGGTAGACGAGAAATTTGCATTACTGAGTCAGCATGATTTGCTGCATAGATAAGAACGATAATTACATAAAAAATTACCCTAAAGCTTGTGTGTGTATGACTGCAGGGATTCCATGGGCTTCTCCAATGGCAATATCATGCTGAAAACTTTTAGTTTGAAGAGTTTACAACAGCTCAGTGTTGGTGGGATTGAGTCGTATTATCAGTTTTAAATTCAATAGAGCAAGTGTGTAGTAAATACAAAGGAGGACCAAGCAAAAAGAACCTTGTTTAACACCACTGTAGTGTCTGCATTGAGCAGATTTGCAATCACTTAAGGTAGAATGCAAACTACTGCAACCAGGACCGAAAGACTGTGTATTAAAAGCTTCGGAGAAGAGTCAGATAAAGAAGCAGATAAAAGCAGAACATTCAGTAATCTTGACAAGGAACAGTTTAAGAATAGAAGCTCAGCATGGAGTGAGTGGGGTCTAGGAGAGTGGTGGTGGAATTCTTGAATGTGAAACTGGAAACAGAGGACAAAGCAAGGCTGAGAATTAAAAGGAGAAGAACTGTGACTGATTAGAGCAGACATAAAACCATGACCATTTTCTAAGAATAGGAATGTAGGAATGTACTTTCATTACAGCTAGGCCTTCCTCTTTTTTTTTTTTAAATACATACTTTCAAATCAATCAAGGTGCCAATTCTCAATAATAGTAATGACCTTAAGCAGTAATAACCAGTTATTTGATGAAGTTTATAGTGTTAATAACCACTATAACAATCTAAACCTGTTCATCTCTGGTGCGGAAGACGTCCTTAAGCACTGGAGTGTCAGTACATGCAGTCTTAAGCTTGCCAAGCATGCTGCCTTTGACCCACTGTCGGCCTGTTTTGGTAAAAACAGATTTTAGTTCTGCAGTAGATACGCATGCTTTTTGTGTGCGATGTAGTCAAAGAAAAGGCAGAGTTTACCGACTGCAGCGTAAGCTCTGTGAACCATGAGCATTCGCACAACTCGTAAGCTGCTCTTTTTAAAACTGTGGGATGTGGATGATGGTGAGGAGGATGATCGCACCCTGAAAGACCCTGCCTCACAGAGGCTTCAGGAGCGTCAGAATGGGGGGGCCTCATCAGGTAAGGCTTGATGTGAGCGTTTTCGAGTGTTCTTTTCTTTTCCTCTGTGACTATCCTCCTTACTGTTTGGGTGTGTTTGGTACAGGAGCTCTTTGCTTTGGATTACAACAGGCGGGGGGGGGGGGGGTGTTTTCCTTGGGTGGGTGGGGGAATTGGGTTAAGTCTGAGATTACTACATGCTTGAATCTCTTTGTAGGGTGTGCTGATTTGACCAGTTTGGACTCCATGAGCCCTCAGGAGAAGAAACGCCAGGGTTACATCCATGAACTGATTGAGACAGAAGAACGATACATGGAGGACCTTCAGCTGGTTCTGGAGGTATGACATCTGCATGTGTCCTTACAGCACTCCAGAGGTCATTGTTAAATCAGTACATGCTCTCGGGTCCTGTCCAAACATATACAGAATTTTTTTAATTTAAATAAACATAATGCTTCCCTGTCATCTGCTAAATAACATTTTTCTAGTTGCTTCCATTGCTGTTGTGGTTATTCACCTGAATATATTCGACCTATGTGGATGTATAATGACTTTTATGTATTTAGACCAGATTTCTTTAAATGCTTTGTGACAACAGTGTTAAAAAACGATATACCGTATTTTTCGGGCTATAAGGCGCACTTAAAATACTTATTTTTTCCCAAAAATCGTCATTGCGCCTTATAATGCAGTGCGCCTTGTGTATGGATTTTGCTTGTGTTTACTGACCTCGATTTTATGTGGTACACGGCGCTCTGTTGTGCAGGATTCCTCACCCACGCCAGAAAAAGATCCCCCTCTTGGGCTAGCGCGCGGTTACCTTTGACTGCCGTACTGCCTCTCGGCTGTGGCTCAGGGTAGCTAGTTTCCACTGTAGCTCCGTGGCCAGAACAAGGTGCCGGTAAACTTTCCTTTCCACCCGTTCTGGGGTAATAGCACAAACTGTTTCTTTTTAGCGCCCACTTCTAAGTAAAGTTAACCTCTTAACACGCGCTGGCCCACCGGCGGGCCAGAAATATTTAATATTTCATAACTGGCTGTGTTTCTGAATAGTTATGAACAGTTACAGGTTCAATATAGACATCCAATATACCATTTTAAAGCTTAGAATCTCTGCTTTTGAGCTATTTAGCCTATTTAGCGGAATATCCTTTCAGAAAATAAACATTTAGGGCGAAATATGCCTTGGTTATGATTTTAATAATTCATAACTCATATTTGCGTTTATCGTTCGTCCATATTTCATCGAATGCGGTCATGTCATACACCATTCGAACCGTCTGGCTCTCCGGATTCCAGAACTGTGCTTTTACTGTAGGATGTATGTTTCATGAATTACAGCTGCGTCAGAGCGCATGTTTCCAGTAATAAAAGGCTCTCCTTTTGTCCTGGGGTAACCTCCGGTCACTGCCGCCACCCCCCGAACACACACCCGCGCTCAGCCACAGGTCCTACCTTCAAAACGCGTCCAGACTAAAGAGAATCCATCAATCCAGTCTCCTGTAATCCACAGTTATATCCAAACAGCGCTGGAAATCACTTCATCCAGAAATGAAACTTATCCAATCTTTATCTCTGTTTTAAAACCGTTTTATTCACCGAATTCGGCACAACACGCTATTATAGTCAGAAGCCTCGCGGAGTAATGCGGTACTTGCTGTGCTTCAACATAATATTATGGTCTGTCGGAGCGTTGCGGCTACCGTTGTCAGGAGCGTCGCGGAGTAATACGTACTTGCTGTGCTTGTTGATTTATTGCTCAGAGATGTTGTTATTTTTCACAGATATTGTGAAGGATTTATTGCTCAGAGTTATTGTTACTGATATAAATAAAGTTTCATTTAGTGCGCCTTATAATCCAGTGCGCCTTGTGTATGGACTAACACTAAAAATAGACCGTTCACTCATCGTGCGCCTTATAATACGGTGCGCCTTATAGTCCGAAAAATACGGTAAATTAATTTGATGAATATGTTTGGTTTCTACGTTTTGGTGTATGGCACACACATACCAGCGCCAGCATAGTGTTGATGCATGCAGGCACTTCATGATCCCGAGTACTGTTTGATTCCTCAGGGATCACTGCCCCCTGACAGTACATGGAAATTAATATATTTTTAGTAGACATCTACACGAATAGTTTGAAGCCATTGATGTAAGCAGTAAATGTTTTTACTTGTAACTGCATTATCTAACATTAGAATAAACAAACAACAAAATGCATCAAAAACATACAAAAACATGTATGTTTAATATACATGTTCTTGTATATGTTTTGCTGCATTTTGTTGTTTGTTTATGCTATTTGTGTAGATGACTACTGCTGAGTAATTTGTGTGACATAAGCTACTGATCCGTAAACAGTGACATTTATTTTATTTTTTCTGAAGGTGTTTCACAAGCCAATGTCTGAGTCAGGACGGCTCACTGAAGCTGAGATGAACATGATTTTTGTCAACTGGAAAGAGCTTATTATGTGCAACACCAAGCTGGTGAAGTATGTGAACTGTGTCCCTGTCATTCTGTACTTCATTTAGCTGCTAGAGTTTATAGATGCTGGTGAACTCCAAACATTTCCACTTTGAGTATCTTTTAGCTTTTACAGTAGTTACTACAACTACAGTGGCTTGCAAAAAAAACCCACAATATTTTGTCATATTACAACCACAAACATATATCTATTTCATTGTGATTTAATGTAAAAGACCTACCTAAAGTGTAGTTTACACTTGTGAAGTGGAAAACAAAATATGCATGATTCAAAACATTTTTTACAAATAAAAAACTGAAAAGAGTGGTGTATAAAAGTATTCAGCCCCCCTGAGTTAAGGTGGAACCACCTTTTGCTGCAATTACAGCTGCAAGTCTTTTAGGGTATGTCTCCACTAGCTTTGCACATCTAGTGACTGAAATTTATGCTCGTTCTTCTTTGAAAAACAGCTCAAGCTCAGTCAGATTAGATGGAGAGCGTTTGTGAACATCAGTTTAAAGTTCTTGCTACAAGTTCTCGACTGGGTTTAGGTCTGGACTTTGACTGGGCCATTCAAACACATAAATATCGCTTTATGTTTAAGGTCCTGCTGGAAGGTGAACCTCTGCCCCAGTCTCAGGATCTTTTGCAGACTCCAGGAGGTTTTCTTCCACGATTCCCTTTATTTGGCTCCATCCATCTTCCCATCAACCTCCCTGTCCCTGCTAAAAGGGAGCAGCCCCAGAGCATGATGCTGCCACCACCATGTTTGACAGTGGGGATTGTGTGTTCAGAGTGATGTGCAGTGTTAATTCTCTGCTACACATTGCATTTTGGCCAAAAAGTTGGATTTTGGTCTCATCTGCCAAAACACCTTGTTTCACATGTTAGCAACATGGCTTCTGGCAAACTGCAAATGTGACTTATTATGGTTTTCTTTTAACAATGGCTTTCCTCTTGCCACTCACCCATAAATACCACATTTGTGCAGTGCACAGATTTCCCCACCTGAGCTGTGGATCTTTGCATTTCATCCAGAGTCACCATGGGCATTTTGTCTACATCTCTGATCAGTGCTCTCCGTGTTTAGTTTAGGTGGACACCCTTGTCTTGGTAGGTTTACAGTTGTGCCATACTCTTTCCATTTTCGGATAATTTATTTGTAAAAAATGTTTTAAATCCTGCATAATGTTCTTTCCACTTCACAAATGCATACCACTTTGTCTTGGTCTTTCACATTCAATTCCAATGAAATATACTTGTTCGTGAGGAGAAAATATGGAAAGTTCAAGGGGTATTTTGCACGCCCCTGTATCAAAACCTTTTTATTAATCTAATACACATCTTCTAATAAAAACAGTTAATGGATTCCTGTGATTTATTCTTTCAGCTTGAATATTCTCTGACGGGTCCTGCAGATATTGCAGTAGGGGTGGATTGTTAATAAGTGCATCAGATAGCATCCCAGATTCACTCACATTAATTTTTTAGTACTTTGCTATGGCCATCTGCATCGCCAGACCTATCCATGTGCTAGGAACACTCTACCCCTACCACAAAATCTGTAGGAACTGTGTAAGAATATTGATGCTGCATGGGATGGATTATTACAGGAAAGCATTAGGAACCTCTATTAATGATTTATAGTTCCTAGTAACTTTTATCTTCCTTCTGAACAGTATTGCAATCTTACACTTCCTTTCCTCCTGTGAATGTATTTCCTTTTAGTTTTTTGTAAAGTGGTTACCTGATGATTTTGTGTGTGCATGCCAGGGCCCTTCGAGTAAGGAAGAAGACTGGAGGAGAAAAGATGCCTGTTCAGATGGTGGGTGACATCCTGGCTGCAGAACTCTCTCACATGCAGGCCTACATTAGATTCTGCAGCTGCCAGCTAAATGCCGCAGCATTGCTGCAACAGAAGACTGACCAGGAACCAGATTTTAAAGACTTTCTCAAGGTATTCAGTTTGCTTATATTCTACAACTTGTTCTGTCTCATTTGCAGTTTGTTTAACTGACACAGGATATTGTAGGCATTCTGTCGTAGCATGTCTTCCACATGGAACAGAGACCACCCACACCTCCCCCTAGAGACAGAGGGGTACTCAGATGGCTGATCATTTTCACATTTTTGAGCAGGCTTTTGGCAGGAGATTGGAAATGCTATAGCAGATCTGTTTGAAATCGAGTTTGAATTTTCATGGCTGAATCTTTTCATGGGAAAGGTGCTGCAATTTAGTAGGAAAAATTATGAATACTTGCTTAAATTATTGTTGACAGTAAGGAAAAAGAATGAACGGTGAATTGATGCTGTATTTGAAATCTATGCAATGGAAAGGCCTACGTTTATGTTGCAGCTAAGACTGAACCAGTTTATAAAAAACTGGGATAAATGGATCTCAGCCTTTCTTATGGGCGAAATTAGCACTTTGAAATAATTAACACTGTGCAAAACAATGTAACTCATGGTACAACACATAAACTGACTCTGTAGATCTTCTGTAGATGCAAGAATTGAGTGATATCAAAGCATGGGTCCTATGTTAACATGTAAACTTGGCCTGTTAGGATGTTTCTGATTGAAATAGCTCTTGATTTTAGTAAATGTGACCATTTGATGCTGCAAATTCAAAAATGCAGTTCTTTACAATCTATAAAATGCTTTTAAACTCTGTTGTGCATAATAATATGGAACCGTAGATTTTGATGTTTTATATATATTATTATTATTATTATTATTATTATTATCATTCTTTAAGCACAGGCTATTACAAATGTAATACTTTTACAAATAATTTTTTTTTCTCATTATCGGCAAAATGACAATTTTCACAATGTAATATTTTGGGTTCATACTGTCTGCAATCAAATCAAAGTCACATCCAGCTTCAGCTTGGTTTGCCCTGATAGAATGGTTTCTGATTCTTTCTCTTCAGAAAATTGCCACCGACTACCGCTGTAAAGGAATGCCTTTGTCTAGCTTCTTGCTCAAGCCTATGCAAAGAATCACACGATATCCTCTTCACATCAAAAATGTGAGTGCTACCATGGCTATGTGTATTTTGCCATATTCTGAAACGAAAGTGTCTTGCTGAGCACATCGTAATAAGTAAATGTTTGTGTGTATATTGCCAGATCCTTGAGAGTACACCCGATAGTCATGTGGATCATTCTCAGTTGCGAGAGGCTCTGGAGAAGGCGGAGGAGCTGTGCTCTCAGGTGAACGAGGGAGTGCGTGAAAAGGAGAATTCAGATCGCCTGGAGTGGATCCAGAATCATGTCCAGTGTGAGGGGATCACAGAAGTGAGGAACATATCGTATCATCTCTAAATCATTGAGAATTTATAATCTCCATGTGACAGTTTTGCAGTGGTCACAACAAAATCAAAACAACAGCGTACAGATAGGTTGGCAATTTATATGTAAAAGTAATTACTAGGGGTGGGAATTTCTAGGCACTTTTTACGACTTAGAGGTCTGCAATGAGATTATAAAACAATGCATCTTTTTTTGTTCTATACAGGATTTCCTTTTCCTCCTTTTCCACATAATTGGTACTTTTATAGTAAAGCATATGTGATGATCATAATGAACCCTGCTAATTCATTAATACTCTCTTTTACACTATTTCTGTTTGCTTATAAAATTCATAGTTATATCAATTAGTAAAATGATTAGGATTAAAGTTTTTTAGGGTAATGTTTACGCAAGCTTTAGCCACAATATAAAAAACAGCTACAAAGAAAGAAACAAGAAGGTGATTATAATCTTATGTCTGACCAGTGTAATATATATATATATATATATATATATATATATATATATATATATATATATATATATATATACAGAGCTGGTTTTAATGTATGTGGCTGATCTGTGTTTGATATGCATATAAAAATATATGCAAGGTATATAATAGGAAGTTACACATTTTAATAGGCTTTATAATGCTTATAATATAGTTTGTATCTAGGAAATCTATTTTTGTCATTTGTGAATCAATTCTGAATCGTCCACATCTGAATCAAGATTCTTTTAAGAATCAAAAATTACCCCACTCCTTATAATTACTCTGAATACTCCCTAAATGAATACAGAGCTCACTGACAGTCAATAACTGGTGCTATCAGCAATTAATCCTATACAAAAGTAACACATGTTCTTTATTACAACCAACAGGTAGGACCTGGCCTTAAATAACCCAGGTACTTATGAATTTGATTAAATAATCATTTAAACATTTACTGATTTTTTTTGTCTCAATAGAGCCTGGTATTTAACTCTCTGACCAACTGCCTGGGTCCTCGAAAACTCCTGCACAGTGGGAAACTTTTCAAAACCAAAAGCAACAAGGAGCTCTACGCTTTCCTCTTCACCGACTTCCTGCTCTTCACCCAGGCTGTCAAACAGTTTACCTCCTCTGGCGCAGACAAGCTCTTCAGCCCAAAGTCCAGCACCCAGTACAGGATATACAAATCAGTAAGGGCTGAACTCTTTCTACACAATAGTGCATCCATGCATAACACTGTAATCTGAAGTAATGAGCCTAGTTATCGATTTTATCGTTCATTATACCACCGTCTGATTGAATAATAAGCACTGTCTAAGTACTGTTATCGGCAAATAATGTAGCTGTGAGTGAAGCTCTCCAAGTATCACTCCATCATCAGAGCCACTGTCTGCATCATATTTTAACAGTTGATAACCTCTGTGTACGTCTAATGATCTCCTCCAAACATTGAACAGGTGACGTCTCTGAGAAGGGGCATTACCCGTTTCAGTGGAGTGGTTTGGGAGAGAAGTGAAAGTAAAAGTCCCATTTTACACTCCCTTTTCACTCTCACCATTCACGACTTGGGGTCTTTCTTCCAAACTCTCGCATACCAGCGTATTTCGGCGCCAGTCCACAGATTTTGGGGAAGAAAATGCTACTCAGTGATGGTGAATTTCTCCTATAAATAATAACTGTTGTCTTTTTCTGGAGCTCATCATCTGCTGGAAAAGAGTGAAAGCTCACAGTGGAGAACTTGATGATTAGTAAAGCAGAATGTAACGTGAAACTGTGATTTTTAATTGTTCCCGTAGCAACATGCCTAATAATTTGTTTTTTAATCTTTAGTTTAATTGAATGTACTTTTAGTTTACTTGCAGTTTTACTTGCCTATATATTTCCAGTTGAATGACTGAAAAGCTTCAACATAGACAGCACAATGACAGAGGAGACTTTCCCCGGTGTGCGGTGTCCAGTTGTAAAAATCTGGAGCCAGTCTCATGTCAGATTTCCAGCTCTGACCTTGCTCCATGCTGTTTACAAAGTGTTAGTGTGGTATGTTCACTGCTCGCAGCCACGCCATTTACTATGCGGACATATATGCTGCACGTCCCATTTAAATCACTGTGAAAAGTGAAACATGCAGCGTTTAATTTTCAGCATTCTGTGTTAAAGCAGTTTCACACTGCACAGATATACACATTGAAACACAAAAAATTCTTGCTATATTTACTTTCTTGTTCCCACATCAAAAGCAGAGGAGACAAAGTGCTTGCGTGGGTTATTAAGCGCCCCACGTTGGCTTTGTCTCCTCTCAAACGTACAAGTATATACTAGTGTTTAAATTGACACCACTAATATGAATATAACTGCGTTTTACATTGCTTACAGATGTTTAGCGACACTTCCCCTGAAGGTTTTTATTTGATCTTTAGATCTCTTTTTTTCCATGTTAAATAAGTTTTTGAGCCACTTAAACACATGACAGAATGTTTTTGTATGTTGCTGTCTTTGCCAGCCTGTGTTCCTGAATGAAGTCCTGGTAAAGATGCCATCCGACCCATCCAGTGATGAGCCTGTCTTCCACATCTCTCACATTGACAGGGTCTATACCCTCAAGACAGAGAACATCAATGAGAGGTGGATTTGTGTAAATTCACTTGAAATTATATTTGTTGATTACTGTAGGTACAGCCACTTTTACTCTATCCTGTTTTTTTATTTCTCCATTTTTGTGGCTAGAACGGCATGGGTTCAGAAGATTAAAGCAGCTTCCGAGGAATTTATCGAGACGGAGAAAAAGAAACGAGAGAAGGCTTATCAAGGTGAGTTTTTGAGCTCTTGTGTTCAGTAATTCAGTGTTATGTCTGAATATATGAATTACTCTGTTTTTATAATAATTAGATTTTTGTATGTTCATGTATTGTATTTCTCCATCCTATTATAGCTCGCTCAATGAAAGCAAGTGGAATTGGCCGGCTACTTGTCACAATCCAGGAGGCCACAGAGCTTAAATCCTCTAAACCAAGTGGTGAGATTAATTTTGATCTTTATTAGGGAATTCAGTCATTTGTTTCTCTGATAAAAACAGTAATTCAGAGTAATTTTGAGAAATGAGATATGCACCAATTTAGATAAATATTAGAGCAAGATTTTTTTTTTTTTTTTTTTTTTTTACAGTGGAAGTGGTGGGTTCAAAGTATTCCCATATTATGGAAAACTAAAACTTTCCTTGTTTTATTGTTGAGTATCCATATGGTCCTTATTTAAACTAAAAAGCAAAAGCAGCCAATATGTATATGTACATATCTTATTTTTAGGGCCCGAGCGAAGCCTGCCCCCAAGGTGCAGAGCCCTATCATTTTTGATCTCATTATTATTAATATAACGATTCTTCATTTTTGAGGCATTTCCAATACTCGAAAAACTCATGCATTATGGCACAGGCCTACAACTCCAGACATACATGGTGATAAATTGCGAAGCAGTAGTCGATAGCAGAAACAATGATGTAATGGTGGAGAATTGATTTAATGGAGACGCAACACTAGACCAAATAGAAACATGAGCATGGTCAGAACACAGCTGCTTGGAAATTCATGAAACTTGGCAAAAGCACGTAAGACGTGATTACACATGTTGTCAGTATTGGTATGACTCACTCCGCATAACAGGAAGTCGGCCATTTTAAAATACACTGCTCAAAAAAATAAAGGGAACACTCAAATAACACAATATAACTCCAAGTAAATCAAACTTCTGTGAAATTAAACTGTCCACTTAGGAAGCAACACTGATTGACAATCAATTTCACCTGCTGTTGTGCAAATGGAATAGACAACAGGTGGAAATTATTGGCAATTAGCAAGACACACTCAATAAAGGAGTGGTTCTGCAGGTGGGGACCACAGACCACGTCTCAGAACCTATGCTGTCTGGCTGATGTTTTGGTCAGTTTTGAATGTTGGTGGTGCTTTCACACTCGTGGTAGCATGAGACGGACTCTACAACCCACACAAGTGGCTCAGGTAGTGCAGCTCATCCAGGATGGCACATCAATGCGAGCTGTGGCAAGAAGGATTGCTGTCTGTCAACGTAGTGTCCAGAGGCTGGAGGCGCTACCAGGGGACAGGCCAGTACACCAGGAGACGTGGAGGAGGCCGTAGGAGGGCAACAACCCAGCAGCAGGACCGCTACCTCCGCCTATGTGCAAGAAGGAACAGGAGGAGCACTGCCATAGCCCTGCAAAATGACCTCCAGCAGGCCACAAATGTGCATGTGTCTGCACAAACGGTTAGAAACCGACTCCATGAGGATGGTATGAGGGCCCGACGTCCACAGATGGGGGTTGTGCTCACAGCCCAACACCGTGCAGGACGCTTGGCATTTGCCAGAGAACACCAGGATTGGCAAATTCGCCACTGGCGCCTTGTGCTCTTCACAGATGAAAGCAGGTTCACACTGAGCACATGACAGACGTGACAGAGTCTGGAGACGCCGTGGAGAGCGGTCTGCTGCCTGCAACATCCTTCAGCATGACCGGTTTGGCAGTGGGTCAGTAATGGTGTGGGGTGGCATTTCTTTGGAGGGCCGCACAGCCCTCCATGTGCTCACCAGAGGTAGCCTGACTGCCATTAGGTACCGAGATGAGATCCTCAGACCCCTTGTGAGACCATATGCTGGTGCGGTTGGCCCTGGGTTCCTCCTAATGCAGGACAATGCTAGACCTCATGTGGCTGGAGTGTGTCAGCAGTTCCTGCAAGATGAAGGCATTGAAGCTATGGACTGGCCCGCCCGTTCCCCAGACCTGAATCCGATTGAGCACATCTGGGACATCATGTCTCGCTCCATCCACCAACGTCACGTTGCACCACAGACTGTCCAGGAGTTGGCGGATGCTTTAGTCCAGGTCTGGGAGGAGATCCCTCAGGAGACCATCCGCCACCTCATCAGGAGCATGCCCAGGTGTTGTAGGGAGGTCATACAGGCACGTGTAGGCCACACACAATACTGAGCCTCATTTTGACTTGTTTTAAGGACATTACATTAAAGTTGGATCAGCCTGTAGTGTGTTTTTTCACTTTAATTTTGTGTGTGGCTCCAAATCCAGGCCTCCATTGGTTAATAAATTTGATTTCCATTGATGATTTTTGTGTGATTTTGTTGTCAGCTCATTAAACTTTGTACAGAACAAAGTATTCAATGAGAATATTTCATTCATTCAGATCTAGGATGTGTTATTTGAGTGTTCCCTTTATTTTTTTGAGCAGTGTATATGTGCATTTGACAATTTTTTTGCGTACTTTGTCGAACTCCTAAAGAATTTGCCAAGTACTCTTGGTATTTGTCAGCAATAAACACCTAACATATGTCTTCAATGAGGACCAAATGGCGGACAGATTAACAGTTCCTGTTTTGAATTGCTTAAGATGCACATCAAAACAGGAACTGAATAAGTCTTGGTGTTGCTGGGTGTTTGAGGAGGTTACAATGGATGGAAATTCACAGGCCTGCTTGACTTTGATCTGAAATTGGAATTTCATAAATATGTGTTTAATCAGCTCTGTAGCACCACCTAGATTTCAATGCATGGAAAGCTTAAAAATTGATAAAGGTAAAAGTTTTCCAAAAGGTAGTGCACATTTTGTGAGAAATTACACATGGGTCTAACTTTCACCGGTCTCTTGGTTTGGCCCAGCACGGTGCAGTTTGCGCCAGTGTTGCGAGGGCCCTACGTCCCTCTTGTGACGTATTAATAATACATGTTTTTATTAAGGGAGAAAAAGTAAAAAAAAAAAAGTGTTTGCCCATCCAGTTAAAACATAACTTGACTGTGGTTAATTACACCTGACTGTCTAGCCACACCCAGGCCTGATTACTGCCACTCTTGTTCCCAGTCAAGAAATTACTTTAATAGAACCCGCCTGACAATACGAAGTAGACCAAAAGATACTCAAAAGCTAGACAACATGCCAACATCCACAGATATTCAGGAACAAATGAAATAGAAAGTTATTGAGATACATCACTATGGAAAAGGTTATAAAGTCATTTCTAATTATAGCGAGCAACAGCGTAAAAGAAACTGGGCAAAAATGCCAAGAAGAAAACCTGGAAAACTTTCTGTATTAAATGGAAATGTCCTAAAGGAGAATGTCAGGCCATCTGTTTGTGACCTCATTCTGAAATGAACTTGGGTTCTGCAGGAGGACAATGATCCAAAACACATCATTGGATCATTGTGAATGACTAAAGAAAAACAAAGTCAAAGTCCTGACCTGAATCCCATTGAGATGCTGTGTCATGACCTTAAGAAGGGGGTTCATGCTGGGAAAACCCTCCAATGTGGCGGAATTACAACAATTCTACAAAAAAGTGGACTTAAAATTCTCCACAGACAAATTATCTCAAAACTATTTTATAGGCTCCATGGGCTATGTTTTATTAGTCCATTGCCAGTTAAGCAGGCAAAAGGGCTGGGGATGATTCTAAGAGTTAGTACATCCTGGGGAAAAAAGAGCCCAAGACAATAGTAGGGGATGATTACAGAAAAAAAAAAAACCTTCACAACATCCAGCCGAGTGAAAAAACATTTTTCAGGAAGGAGGTGTATCAGTATCTCAGTCTACCATAAAAAGAGAGAGCACATTTGGACAGTTCACAACAAGTTGAAAATCATTAATAAAAAGATCAGATTAGACTTTACGAAAAAACATAAAGAAGCCAGCCCAGTTCTGGAACAGCGTTTCTTGGACAAATGATACTAAGATCAGCCTCCACCAGGAAGAAGAAAGTATGGAGAAGGTTTGGAACAACTTAACACAAAGCACACCGGTGGTGGATGGGCTTCCAGTGGCACTGGGTCATGAGTGTTTATGGAAGATTTATTTTTATGGAAGGGATTTATTTTCTGCTCAGATTTGAACCAAATGCAACAAGGTTGATGGAAAGAGTGCAAATGGACAATGATCCAAATCATACTGCAAAAGTAACCCAGAAGTTTTTAAAGGTAAAGAAGTGGAATATTCTGCAGTGGTCGAGTCAATCAACAGATTTGAATCCAATCGAGCAGCATTTCACTCACTTAAGAGGATAAAAACGTCCCACAAACCAGTGACAAATGAAGACGCTGCAGTAAAGGCCTGGCAAAGTATTAAGTATTAAAACCCAGTGTTTGGTGATGCCAGTGGGTTCCAAACTCCAGGCAGTCATTGCCTGTAGAGCAGGGGCATTTAATTAGAATTCAGTATGGTCCATTTAGAGAAAATTTCGACAGGCCAAGGTCCGGACCGATTGTTAACTTGTGTTACAATTAATTGCTATATCCTGTTAAGGTTGTTTTAACTATAGGATGAAAAATATATATAATAATAATAATAAAAGCCTCTCTGGCCAGATTTTGTATACATTCCTTGCCTGTCTCTCTGTAGCGCTCGGCGTGACTTTAGTTTCCGCCCGTTCTCGTTTTTCCGCCCGTTCTCAGGCTCCCTATCTCCTTATAAAGGCGTTTTTTCACGGCCGCGTCCCAATTCAACAGCCGGAGCAACAACGGTCCACCCATTAGTGACCTTTGCTGTTCCCCCCTTGTTCCCCCCTTGAAATAAACATGAAAGTTTATACTACAACTATATCTCATTTGTTTCAATTTATATCCAATGTGGTGTCATGCAGAGAATCAGGAAGATTGTGACACTTTGAAAATATTTATGGGCCTAGTTTTATATATATACACAGGAGTTGGACAATGAAACTGAAACACCTGTTATTTTAGTGTCGGAGGTTTCAAGGCTAAATTGGAGCAGCCTGGTGGCCAATCTTCATTAATTGCACATTACAACAGTAAGAGCAGAGTGTGAAGGTTCAATTAGCAGGGTAAGAGCACAGTTCTGCTCTAAATATCGCAATGCACACAACATTATGGGTGAAATACCAGAGTTCAAAAGAGGACAAATTGTTGTTGCACGAATTCCTGGCGCATCTGTGACCAAGACAGCAAGTCTTTGTGACGTATCAAGAGCCACAGTATCCAGGGTAATGTTAGCATACCACCAAGAAGGACCAACCACATCCAACAGGATTAACTGTGGACGTAAGAGGAAGCTGTCTGAAAGGGATCCAAAAAAAAACATAAAAACATATTCATCACTTAAAACAGCTGTAAAGTACGTTACTGATTAAACTATTCAGATAAGTTTCACAGTTTAAAGATGTTTTGAGATTTTTTTTCTGTATTTGTTGACTTGAAAACTGAAACTGAAACACCTGTTATTTTAGTGTAGGAGGTTGTGTGCATTGCGATGACTAAACATGTTCTTTCTCTTACTGCTGATTAGGAAAGAGCAATCCATATTGTGAGGTGACCATGGGTGCCCAGTGCTACACCTCACGCACCCTAAATGACACAGTTAACCCTAAGTGGAATTTTCAGTGCCAATTTCACATCAAGGACCTGTATCAGGATGTTCTGTGTATCACCATTTATGAACGCGAGCAGTTTGCTCCTGATGGTATGTATTTAGTTTTTTTTTTTTGGACTTGATCACTTTAGGTCAGTAACAGTAGATTATTACTTATCAAACAAATATATATTTTGATTGGTAACATGTTTTATTAATTTATTAATGTTTTCACATCACTGATTTTTTAAGAATTTAGATAAATTTGGTTTCAATTTTGAAATTAATAAATTAGTTAAAGTTCAAAATCTGAAAGTATGTAATTATAGATTAAGGTCTTATTTGTTCAGAAATGTACTGGGGCAAGCTCTTCATTTCGTGTTTTTTTTTTTGTAAAATAGTCATGTTTCCATTTTTTACGTTTTATCAACACCATCAGACACAATACGAATTATTTATTTGGGTTAAATATGTATGTTTTTTTAATCATTATCTGGCATTCTTTGTACACAAATGTGCTGTAACATGTTGAATAATCACTTTATAGTTTTTATTTTATACTGTTTGACATATATTTCTAACAACATAAAACGTTTACTTTTTTCTATTGTCTTAAAGCAGAGAAGTTCTCAGTGATTGCAGAGAAGAAATCATAATCTTATCTAATATTTTTAATATAAAACTGACAGTGTTGACATATTATAGTTGTGACAGTTGTAGTGTATAAAAATTGTATACATTAAGAGAAAATAGTAAATGTACAGGAGTGTTAGTGTTCCTGAAACATGAGCTAAAGGTCTAAAAAATTTTGAGCAACCACAAAATAATATTAAATATTGTTCAAAACTCACTGTATGTGGTTTTTAATACAGTGTATTCTTTAATGTGTTAAAAATATTATTTAATTCAGTTATTACTTTTTATTATATTTTTATGAAGTTGAAATGATTATATGATTATATAAACTTAATTATTTTTATTTATGAAAATGTTTAGTTTTCTACTGAATTAGCATTTTTAGTGGGACATGTTTTATCTAAATTATCAATAATCTGTGAAATGTCATAAGATATTTTTGCTATGTTGCCATGGATATATACATCATTTAACATTTTCATGTTTCTCTAGACTTCCTTGGTCGCACTGAGGTTCCAGTGGCCACTATAAAGAAGGAGCTGGAGAATAAAGGACCCGCCACCAGGAGGCTTCTGCTGCATGAAGTGCCCACCGGAGAGGTGTGGGTCCGCCTCGACCTGCAGTTGTTTGATGGGAAAGCCCATAAATAAGATTATTCAAGCTCAAATATCAGCCAGTTAAGCAGACCCAAGCTGCCCAGGTCCTCCAGGTCTTCCATTGCCTTGTCTTACAATTTACCCTCAACTACTGTGGAATGGGCTAATGAATGTGTGACTGGATTTTTCAGGACCTGTAAAACGAGTATTGTTAACTATGCCAAGATTTGCTGTTTGAAGTTATTTTGTAAGACTTAAAGTAAAGCAGTTTTGCCAGAATAGTTTAACACTGGATGTAGAGATATCTCAGGATTTCTATTTTGCTGTACTAGAAGCTGTATTATTTTTCCTATTTCTTAATTTCATTTGATCTGTTAAAAATCTGTTTGCACTTGATGTTATACGAGGGAACACTTTCTTTGTTTAATAATGTTAGCTTTTTAAATCTTATACTGTATAATTTATCTATTGTAATGTAGAAAATTATTTACATCTACCAGTTATTTTTTCTTAATTTTTTTTGTTTAAATATATTAGTTTAACAGCTACAAAAAGTTTTAAATTGTAATGGTACAAATGAAGTGATTACCCATGAATGACTCTATTCACTGTTAATTTTGTGAGTTTTATTTATTTTAACTTGAGTCTGACTATCCACACTTTAGAAAAAGTCTTATCTCTTTACGTCAGCATTGGCACCACGTTTCCATCTGCCTGAGACCTTTAAGCCACTGCGGTTCTATAAAACTTTTTTTGGTTTGTTTAAACGTTTAGCTTTATAGCTCTTTTTAAATACCTTTCTGTGGGTAAATTTTTTCTTTATTTTTTTTTTGCCTGCTTGTATCTGCTGTGGGTGGGCAGGCTTTGCTGTGATTACATAAGCAAAGCCCCTAACAAGCACAAAAATATGCAACAAAAATCAGGGTTCTGAAGCAAATAAAATGTATGTGAAATGTATGGTGTTTTTTCCTGAAAAGCCTAAAACAGAAGAATATCTGTGTTTCTCGTGATTAATGTGTAATATCTGAATACTAAATGCGTAGTATGTTTGTTTGTTTTTAAAGAGGAACACTTAAATTCAGCAAAATTCAGTTGCTGAGATGTGGGTCCAAGGGGAGCTTCTGACTGATGAGGTAAAGAAAAATCCCAAAAAAATATTTAATTTATTCCTAAAAAAGTAATAGTAACCCTACACACAATTTTGCATATGCAACATCTGTAAAGGTCAACCTCATGATTTAAAACATACATTTCTCTAGTCAGCACTTCAATTCTCACTTAGAATTTACCAGTGGTTCAACAGTGAATGTAACACTAATATGAAATCATTCAAGGTGGTACCAACAGCGATTGCATTTTAAACAAGAACAAACACAAACATATAACATAAACCTATTTTAGTGTTTTTTTTCTTGTCTGTTTTCTTGACGTCTTTTTTATTTATCTCTCTCTGCTGTCATGGCGAGGCAGAATTCAGAAATGCACAGTTACAACTTCGATAGATGGGGATAGCCAGAACATTTAGGGTCAAAACCAGTTAAAAAAAAAAAAAAACGGCAGCAGATAGTGATTGTCTGTAAGGTAGGGGTCTGGTTTTTTAATGCTACTTTTATTTTATATAAAGCTATGGCGTGATAATCACAATATAGCAAAGTAACAAATCCAACTGTGTTTTTAAAAAGTTGCACAAGAGCGTATGCACCTGACTTGCAGCACTGTGCAGTGCAGTGTACAGCCTTATTATTCTTTTTTATTGTGTTTTTGCTCATAGACTATAAGTGCGAATTTGTTTTATGTTTAGAAATTATTTTCTATTATTAATCCATATTAATTCATATTAGATTAGAGGAATGTTTAGGCTGTGGATTTCCAAGGGTTGATTCTTTAAATGATTGTGGACGGAGTTCACACTTCCCCACAGTGCTATCGCTCCATCGTGGTGAGCCGTTTTTTTTCTGGATTTTCATGGGTTCAGGTTCAGCATGTACAGGAACCACATTCATAACATTTAGGGTAGAAAGCAGCGGAGGCAATATCAGAGGGTAATTAAAATCGAGGTCAGAAAAATAAAACGGGATCATACACGAGAGTGTCATGATAAAGTGGGTCTCGGACACATGCAAATGTAAATCAAAATATACTTTATTAAATAAAGTATAAGACAAAGCGATGGTCAGACAAAGCAAGGTCAATAACGATAAACAGCAACACTAAAGAGATAACATACAAGTAGATTAATAATACTAAAATCAAAACGTGGCAAGGCAATATCAGAGGGCAGGCAAAAATAAAGGTTGGTGGATAAACCATCAATACTGAGAAATAACTAAGAGCAAATGAGCCCCTATTGAAGGCCAAGTATTGTCATGTGGTCGAGATTGGTTGTGATGGCAGTGTGTGGTGCATTGTGGGCAATGTAGTCCAGAGGCTGCAGATCACAGACAGAAGATCAGGTTAGGGCTTGTGGTTGGGATTATAGTTGTGGTAAAAGATGTGATTGGGTTTGTGGTTGGGGTTATTGTAGGGGTTATAGATGTGATTGGGTTTGTGTTATTGTAGGGGTTATAGATGTTATTGGGTTTGTGGTGGGGGTTATTGTAGGGGTTATAGATGTTATTGGGTTTGTGGTTGGGGTAAATGTAGGGGTTACAGATGTGATTGGGTTTGTGTTATTGTAGGGGTTATAGATGTGATTGGGTTTGTGTTATTGTAGGGGTTATAGATGTGATTGGTATGGGGTTATTGTAGGGGTTATAGATGTTATTGGGTTTGTGGCTTGTGTTATTGTAGGGGTTATAGATGTTATTGGGTTTGTGGTTGGGGTTAATGTAGGGGTTACAGATGTGATTGGGTTTGTGTTATTGTAGGGGTTATAGATGTTATTGGGTTTGTGGCTTGTGTTATTGTAGGGGTTATAGATGTTATTGGGTTTGTGGTTGGGGTAAATGTAGGGGTTACAGATGTGATTGGGTTTGTGTTATTGTAGGGGTTATAGATGTGATTGGGTTTGTGTTATTGTAGGGGTTATAGATGTGATTGGTATGGGGTTATTGTAGGGGTTATAGATGTTATTGGGTTTGTGGCTTGTGTTATTGTAGGGGTTATAGATGTTATTGGGTTTGTGGTTGGGGTTAATGTAGGGGTTACAGATGTGATTGGGTTTGTGTTATTGTAGGGGTTATAGATGTGATTGGGTTTGTGGCTTGTGTTATTGTAGGGGTTATAGATGTTATTGGGTTTGTGGTTGGGGTTAATGTAGGGGTTACAGATGTGATTGGGTTTGTGTTATTGTAGGGGTTATAGATGTGATTGGGTTTGTGTTATTGTAGGGGTTATAGATGTGATTGGTATGGGGTTATTGTAGGGGTTATAGATGTTATTGGGTTTGTGGCTTGTGTTATTGTAGGGGTTATAGATGTTATTGGGTTTGTGGTTGGGGTTAATGTAGGGGTTACAGATGTGATTGGGTTTGTGTTATTGTAGGGGTTATAGATGTTATTGGGTTTGTGGCTTGTGTTATTGTAGGGGTTATAGATGTTATTGGGTTTGTGGTTGGGGTAAATGTAGGGGTTACAGATGTGATTGGGTTTGTGTTATTGTAGGGGTTATAGATGTGATTGGGTTTGTGTTATTGTAGGGGTTATAGATGTGATTGGGTTTGTGGTTGGGGTTTGTAGGGGTTATAGATGTGATTGGGTTTGTGGTTTGGGTTATTGTAGGGGTTACAGATGTGATTGGGTTTGTTGTTGGGGTTATTGTAAGGGTTATAGATGTTATTGGGTTTGTGGTTGGGGTTATTGTAGGGGTTATAGATGTGATTGGGTTTGTGGCTTGTGTTATTGTGTGGGTTATAGATGTGATTGGGTTTGTGGTTGGGGTTATTGTAGGGGTTATATATGTGATTGGGTTTGTGGTTGCCGTAATTGTAGGGGTTATAGATGTGATTAGGTTTGTGGTTGCCGTAATTGTTGGGGTTATTGATGTGATTGGGGTTATTGTAGGGGTTATTGATGTGATTGGGTTTGTGTTATTGTAGGGGTTATAGATGTGATTGGGTTTGTGGTTGGGGTTATTGTAGGGGTTATAGATGTGATTTGGTTTGTGGTTTGGGTTATTGTAGGGGTTATAGATGTGATTGGGTTTGTGGTTGGGGTTATTGTTGGGGTTATAGATGTGATTGGGTTTGTGGTTGGGGTTATTGTAGGGGTTCTAGATGTGATTGGGTTTGTGGTTGGGGTTATTGTAGGGGTTATAGATGTGATTGGGTTTGTGGTTGGGGTTATTGTAGGGGTTATAGATGTGATTTGGTTTGTGGTTTGGGTTATTGTAGGGGTTATAGATGTGATTGGGTTTGTGTTATTGTAGGGGTTATAGATGTGATTGGGTTTGTGGTTTGGGTTATTGTAGGGGTTACAGATGTGATTGGGTTTGTTGTTGGGGCTATTGTAGGGGTTATAGATGTGATTGGGTTTGTTGTTGGGGTTATTGTAAGGGTTATAGCTGTTATTGGGTTTGTGGTTGGGATTAATTTAGGGGTCATAGATGTGATTGGGGTTATTGTAGGGGTTATAGATGTGATTAGGTTTGTGGTTGCCGTAATTGTAGGGGTTATTGATGTGATTGGGTTTGTGGTTGGGGTTATTGTAGGGGTTATTAATGTGATTGGGTTTGTAGATGGAGTTATAGTAGGGGTTATTGATGTGATTGGGTTTGTGGTTGGGGTTATTTTATGGGTTATAGATGTGATTGGGTTTGTTTTTGGGGTTATTATAAGGGTTATAGATGTTATTGGGTTTGTGCTTGGGATTATTGTAGGGGTTATAGATGTGATTGGGTTTGTGGTTGGGGTTATTGTTGGGGTTATAGATGTGATTGGGTTTGTGGTTGGGGTTATTGTAGGGGTTATATATGTGATTGGGTTTGTGGTTGCCGTAATTGTAGGGCTTATAGATGTGATTAGGTTTGTGGTTGCCGTAATTGTTGGGGTTATTGATGTGGTTGGGGTTATTGTAGGGGTTATTGATGTGATTGGGTTTGTGGTTGGAGTTATTGATGTGATTGGGTTTGTGGCTGTGGTTATTTTATGGGTTATAGATGTCATTGTGTTTGTTTTGGGGATTATTGTAGGGGTTATAGATGTGATTCGGTTTGTGGTTGGGGTTATTGTAGGGGCTATAGATGTGATTGGGTTTGTTGTTGGGGTTTTTGTAGGGGTTATAGATGTGATTGGGTTTGTTGTTGGGGTTTTTGTAGGGGTTATAGATGTGATTGGGTTTGTGTTATTGTAGGGGTTATAGATGTGATTGGGTTTGTGGTTGGGGTTTTTGTAGGGGTTATAGATGTGATTGGGTTTGTGGTTGGGGTTATTGTAGGTACCGATACGTTTATAGTAAAGTGTATAGTGAGGATAAGGTGCAGAGATATACTGTAACATACTGTAACATATAGAACATATATAATCACAGCAGTTGCTGAGGTAGAGAGTTTATAGTTTTTGAGAGTGGGCATCAGCTGAGGACAGGCACAGTACCTGGTCATTTGGAGGAGGTGTGGTCTTCCTTGCTGTCGTGTAGTTCTGTGCTTCGAACCTTGCATAGAAGGAGTTCAGTGCATCTGGAAGGGAGGCATCACTGTTACAAGCAGGTGGAGGTGACTTGTAGTTGGTGATGGTCTGGATGCCCTGCCACATGCGTAGAGTATCAGCAGTGTCCTGGAAGTGGGTGTGGATTTTGGAAGAACAACTATGTCTTCGATCGTTCAAAAGCATTATAAGGGATGATATTCAGTGTGACGTGAATGAAAACATGTGGCCCAACAGAGAGGAGAGTCAGAATGCATAATAAATCACTATAATTGCTTAAATTGTTGTCTCAGGTTGTTTTGAATGTTTACAGTAAGTTTCTAATGTTGTAGTTTTTTCTTTGTGTTATGTACAGAGTGCTGCCTAACAGCTGTCTGTCTTTCCTGAACTTCTGTCAGATTGTTTGGTAACGAATTGCAGTGCAAACAATACAGTAAAAGAATATTATTCAAAATGTTTGATTACAGTCCAATTTCTTGCTGTCAGTCTCCCACATACAGTCATGATTAACTATGTTTTGTGTAAGTTTGTATTTTATATGTAACACGTAAAGTTTTAATAGATTTGATTCGAATCAAAAGTTTGTTTCCATCAGAATATACTCACACTGTTACACTGCTGATAACATGACTGAGTATTTTGACTGCCTTGTTCAGAGGCAAGGACACACAGACTAGGCATTCTGATGGCACTGACAAATTGTTTGAAATTAATATTTGCTTTTGAAGCAAAAACACAGAATTGTGAGTGAGTTACGAGCTTTTGCAGGTATTTCATTGAGTTTTGCTGTTTGCACTAACTGTTTTGAGAAATGCACTTGTTGTGATGCCAATGTAAACCATGATGTGAGAAATGCCCCAAATCAACTGAGAAAAACTGTAATAAAACTTCTGCCCCCATCAATAACAACTACATTCTCTCCCGCGCTGCAAGATATTCTGACGGTCCGCAGGTGCAGACCTTCTGCCTGCATCTTTGCTGTTGCTAATCGAATGCTCCCTGTGGTAGCGACTAGTGGAAGTGCTAGTTGACTAGTCTATTCATCCCCTAGTATGGGTTATTGTTGTGGCCAGTGCTGTGTGCAGTGCTGATGTTTGCAAGGGAAAACAGGACACCACCCCCCGCCCCCAGCTAACACACCACCCAGACTGTAAAGATTACATTACAGACACATATATAAAACACAGACCAATATAAATCAATACATAAATATATTTCAACCAAAAGTATTAATATGTAACAGAAAGAGACAAAAAGAACCTCACTCTCTGTTTCTGTTATTATACATTTTAAGTGTACAGGTCCATATTTGGCATCATGTTTTTTTTTTTTTTTGTTTTGTTTTTTTTTGTTTTTTTTTTACATCTTATCAAACTAACCTGAAACATCCACAACTTAGGCAATGAGATCTTTCACAGAAAGAATATCAGAATTTCACCAAAAGTTAAAGACAAGCAGAAAAGGTTATAAACACAAGTCACAAACACAGTGTGGGTGAAATGAGAAACAGTACGGTGAAATTATATCTTGAATTAACTGAATTTAACGCTTAAGATAAACCCAGTACTGGTTAATATGAATAAAATACTCAAATACTCTTAAACACTCATCAACACTCAATTACTCAAACATCAATTAACACCCATAAACGCTCAAATACTCAATTACTCACTCAAACACTTAAACCCTCTAACACTCATTAACATTCATCGACACTCAATTATCTAAACATTCATTAGCACCCATAAACACTCATTAACATCCATTAAAAATCAACACTTAATTGCTTAAACACTCAGTAACTCAAACATCCATTAACACCCATAAAAATTCATTAACACTCATTGACACTACATTACTCACTCACTCATTAACACTTAATTACTTAAACACTTATTAACACTCATCAACACTTGCTCATTAACACTTATTACATTCATCAACACTTAGTCACTCAAACATAAATAAACATTCACTCAACTCATTATCATATATTTACACTCAGCTGTGTCAGTTTACCCCAGAAGGGTATGCTTAATCATCCTGTGATGATTAAGCATAACAGTCATAAATATATAATCATAATCATAAAGGTTTATGTAGGCAGTAAATAAGCAAGTAATCATTTCTAATCTCTGCCCTTCAGTAAAGAGTTAAGAAAAAGCATCATCTACACTTTCATCAGTCTTTCACAGTGAAATGGTTTTAGTGGTTTTCTATATCAATATGATAAAATCAATATACTTTTTATCACTAACTTAACAACTAAAAATATTTTATTCCCTTTTTTAATGTTAGAAAGCAGAATCTCTGCAGACATATATTCAACTAATTCAGTGCATATACATTAATGTATGTCTTTATTGTTGTCTGTAATTAAGACATTTAATTATTAATTACAAACTGGACAGAAGCTTCAGGTGACAGATTCCCAGGCTCTGGAAAAAGATGTGTTCTAAGTTCCTAAGAGCTCTGCTTTCTGCTTCTGTGCCGTTCAGATGTTTCTCTGCTTAGCTCTGCTATCTCTGCTATCTTTCATACTTTTCTTTATTTTCAGACGTGCAGTGCAGATTTTCGAGCTGCAGTGTCTGAGCTCATTATTTAGATCCACTAGCACTACCATTTTACTTTTTTCTAGTTTCTTTTGAACATTTTGTAGTAGAGCCATATGCACAGGAATCAGATTCTTTTCCTGTAGAGTACTAAAGAAGAAATCCACAAGATGCCTCCTTGTGTGGGTTCAGAGCACCTGTGCTGCCAGAACTGCTACAGTCTTCTACAAAGAATGGAAGAATGGATTAACTGGAAATTCAGTAAATAAAGGTGGTTTCTGGATTTTCACAATGCTGCATAATCATATACCAAACCCATGTTCTAGATTCAGTGCAATAAATACATTACATTTACCACTTAACAATTATAACTCATTCACTTATTCACCTCACAGTTCTGAATTCACACATACTGAATTCTTCAAAATTTCAATTTTTCTTAAATTTCCATTTTTTTTATCCTTGCATTTATGTTAATTAAAAGCAATACATATTGGTTGTCTAAAATATTTTATCTTTTAGTTTTGTCACAGCTTGGACGTCGGATCTAACAGTGTGCCAATAGTAAATAGTTAACTGTGGTTAAAATTACAATAAAAAAAATCCTGTTTATTTTCTAAGCAAAAAAAAAAAAAATCCTCTACAGAAAAGACTCAGCAAGTTCCAGCAAATTTAAATGCATTGTTATACTTGCTTAATTTAACTAATTAGGTATAGTACATTTTTTGTTATTATTCAGCAAATAATGAAAAAATGTACATAAAAATGCAGAAACTTTTAGTTTGTTTACGGTAGAGAATTTGTTACATTTTTACTTCAGTAAAGCAACATATGAAAAGGATAATCCATTTGATCCTGAGTCACTTCTGCAAGATTAAATATGTATATATGTTGCATGAGTAAAACAAATTTGTCTTTGCAGCTAAGAGAAACCATATGCTACACTGCTGATGAAATATGTTTTTGCGTTTGTATCGTGACTGTTCTTAGCATGTGCAAAAAAGTCACAGAAGGAAATAAGGATTTGGATTGTGATTAAATTACATCTTATAAATAGAGTTAGACTTTAAAAAGTACTGCTGGTTTCACACCTTTCTCTGTAATAAAATATCTCTTAAAAATGTAAATCTCAGAGCAATAAGCGTTTACTATGAAGTTCAGCTATTTCTGCATGTGAGTGATAATATAGCCTTTCAGTCAAACGACAATGCAGTTTTAGTGCTGAACGGAGATCAGATTTAATTAAAACTGAAATCATTCCCCTGCTATCACAGAAACACATGTATGACCATGTATTCTAAACTATTATAAACATTCAGAGTGCAGCTGCACTGTAATGGGTGAAGTGATACTGCAGGAAAATGACGTGTTGATGTTATCTGCTCGCAAAAGAGCACGTGGCAATGTAGTGCTACAGACGGTAAGAGGAGCCCGCAGGTTTCAGGATTCATTCCCTCAGCTGTTCTCCACAGTCTGCTCTGGCTTGTCCAGCTCCGGCAGCTGCTCTCTCCAGTAGGTGAACTGGCTGTACGTGTCACAGCAGGGGAAGTCGGAGGTATTGCCCCTGAGCAGCAGAGGGAAGACATGGTCAACCACTTCACACAGACGCCCGTACCTGTCAGAAAAGAGACAGGACATGGAATCGGTCATCACAGCAGAAAGTTCATGAAAATGTTACCCTGGTGTTGTGCTTCCTAGCCTCAACAGGTCGCTCTCACCACAGTATTAGTGCTATGTAGACCTGTTTTCTCTAAGTCAATATCTCAGTATATGGGTGATTCTTAGATTATGTGAACCTTTGGCCTAGTAAAGTTGAGTGAAAAAAACATTATACAAATTCAACTCACACAGCGTAATGTGTTTAAATAACCATTGTAGTATTGAGATCCATTAGATTTCAAACTAAATTAAAAAACTAAAAGACTAATTGTTATTTTTTACATTTTATTTCTGACCCGTAATAAACAAATGTCATTTCCACCACGTTTCATTTAACACATATAAATATAGAGTGCAATAATTTAAACATGCTAGACTTTTCTAGAACCATTAGCTCAACTATTTGTACCTGTTACTACTATTTATAACAATAATTCATTTCGGAATGACCTAAATTAACTGTCCTAAGGATCAAATGCTGAACTGTAAATTTTTCACAGTGTGAAATGCACTATTACTTTGGGTAGGTCCTTGTGAATAATAAATAATTTGTTTTGTTACATAAAGTAATGCAAGTCATCAATAAATGCAAATATGATTTTAATATGAGCTGACTAAGTTTTGGAAATTTTGTGAAAAATACGTGCAGTGATGGAAATGACAAAAAATTTAGATATATTTATTAAAAAAAAAATTTTTCAACTTCATCAACACCATGTGAAAACCAACTACACCTGTTCACTTTAGTGTTGCAATATGCCAACATCTAAATTCTGGCTTTTTGGCAAAATCTTCAAACTCTCAGAACTGTAATAGTACATGTGGGAGAGTCAATAGAGAGTCTCTCTTCAATGAACACTAAACTTGAAAATGCAAAGAACTATATAGTAACTGTATTGTTATGAACTATTTTGTATCTGTGTGTGCCATCTTAAAAACAGATAAAATAAAATTATTAAAGTACATTGTAAATGTATAAAGTATATATAGTATATAGTTAAAGTATAGGGCCTATAAAATGAATTTATTTATAACAATCTATATCACTCATATCTATAATCTTAAGTGTGGTGGAAATAACTGTGGAGGAAATGACATTTCTACTTATTTTTAATAAAAAATGGATGATGGCTTTACTGATTAGCTTTGAATTGATAGTTAGCATTTCATGCATGTAAATAATTTTCATGTTAAATTTGTGATCTTTTTCAAAACAACAATAGAACTACAGCATGTTAGTAAATGACATACAATAAATATATTTGCTGATCAAGCAATATTTGCCTTGTTTTTTCTTTAACAGTTGTGAGTGGAAAATTAAGTGGCTTCTATGTCCAACATGTGCTCTGATGTCACTTTACATTTCCATGGAAACAACCTTTCACCAGAACTTTTTTAAAGGGAAAGTAGGCATTGTGGTGGAAATGACGCCAATGCTGTGAGACAGGTATATTTTGTATAAAAAATTATATTGACAGTCGACTCAAGTCAAATATTTTTATATATTTTATTTATTTCATTATTCCTTACTACAGCTGCATCAACAATTCTTATATAAATGCTATTTTAAATCTTTTTTTCATTGTGGAAGTTTAAACCTCTGGGGGTGAGAAAAGGAGAAAATAGTGATTTTGCAAGTGGATAAAAGTATTCAAAAATCATATTTAAAAGGTGGTAAATTTTTATAAGAGTTTTTTTTATCACCATTTACCTTCAGAAAAGAGGTATTTGTCCAAAATTGCAATTATTTTAAAAATATGACCCGGGACTCTAAAAGAGCACAAATCCTAAGAATCACCCATATAAGCACGTCTTGTCTGTATTCTCAGTAATTTTGAAGCGTTATCTCTCTCTGTTGTTTACCCCTCTGATTTACCTTTGCTTCAGTGTACCTCGTCCATGTCTTTTGGTTATCCTTTGTCTGTTTTGTTTGTCTGTGGATTATTATACTTCCTTAATAAACCTGCATTTGGATCCTATCCTGGTATTGTGATAGAATGCAGCTCCTGTACATCAAGGCAGTAAAATTTCTTCATTACTAAATATTTTACAGTCAAATGTCAGTGATATTATAAAGTGAAACGACTGGGAACGACAGCAACTCGCTCTATTAGAGTAACATGACTGCTAGTTATTTCCACTACAGTTTGTACTGGTAAAATAAACTTCAGAAACTTTTAAAACCCCTCGATGTGGAATTTCACAACAAATGTGTCACTAAAATGTTTACTAAATATTTAATTTTATCAAAACATCCACTTAGTGACTGAATTACTGGAGTGAAATGAATAATGATGAAATATGCAGCACTTACGATGATATGTTGGTCTTGGCGTGTTCCTGAATCAGCTCTCCTTTAGGGTTCACAGTGAAGATTCGGTTTAAGGGTACTCCCACCTCCTTATATGAATACACATCCTACACAGAGAACAGTCAACCCTTAAAAAGAGTTAAAAACGTATCTTTCTTAACATAAACGGGGGCGTCGCATGGCATGGGCCAGGCCAGGACAGAACAGTTTGAGCAGAATGTTTGGAGCAAAGCCACTACTTTTCTGTCATGTTTAGTTTATCTGCTTGTTATAACTCTTCACACGACATTGTTTAAGAACTCACAACAAATAACTCCCTGCAACCCACACTTAACCAACAACTCTGTCTACTCGGTGGTGATGTCAACAATACACTTTGGATTATTGTACTACACATCCTTCATAGAGCACTAAAGGGTAAGAGCGGGTGCATGGATTTAGATGCGGCTTTCTGGAGACAGCCCATTAACAGCTGGATGTGCATAACTAAACGCTGCCAGTAATAATAGTGACAAAACAAGACACTTGGAGAAAAAGGTCTGTTCCCAGGTTTGCAAGTTGTATTTAATGATTTTTTAATGACATTTACTTGATTGCACACAGTACGAACCCCTTTCTTGCATTCCATCCTGCTATACATTATGTGATATCAATAGATGTCAATAGATGATTATAATCAAAATCATGTGGGTCTCTTAATAAAAATAAGAAGATGATCTCCTGTTTGTAACAAATGTGTGAGAAAATTACTGAAATGTTTAAAAACAAAAGTACCTCCATCTACGACCCATAATATATTTTTTAAAACATTCAATGAATGGGGAGGAATTTTAATGTGTAATAGGTAAGAGCACAAGCCTAAGCTGAACACCAATCATATGTTCGATCCCTTAATGTACTTTATCAAGAGCCATCATTCAACAACTGATTATAGAACCACATGAATGAGATATTACTTTACACCTTCATCACCAGCAATCAATACAAAACAGAGTTACTCTATTCACTAATACCACTTACAACTTTACTGTACACAACACAAGCCTTATGTTCACCACGTCCAGAAGCTCCGCCCACTTCTCTACATACAGCGTTACTATATTCACTAATACCACTTACAACTTTACTGTACACAACACAAGCCTTATGTTCACCATGTCCAGAAGCTCCTCCCACTTCTCTACATACAGAGTTACTATATTCACTAATACCACTTACAACTTTACTGTACACAACACAAGCCTTATGTTCACCATGTCCAGAAGCTCCTCCCACTTCTCTACATACAGAGTTACTATATTCACTAATACCAAATAGTAATAATAAGAAAAAAAAAAGAAACCATCAGCAGCCAGTCCAAAAGCCAGGTTCTGTAATAATGTGGGGGCGTGTCAGTAGACTTCTGTGATACAGCCTTAATGCAGAAATTACAGATCTGCAGAGATCTTAGAACAACCTATGCTGCCTTCAAGACCACATAAGAGGGTCCGCCTGCAGTCCTGGCCTGTCCCCAGTAGAATATGTCGACTGTTACACAGCGCAAGATGTGTTAGCAGGAAGAATGGGACTAAATATCTTAAGTGCTGTGACAAGGAATGGCAACATTACAAATTGGTAAATGTGTAGCAGGAATTAATGCAAGAATTAATATATATTAATTAATAAAATTTTGAGCAAATAAAACATTAAATATATTGGGTTGATACTGTCTGCAATAAAATAAAATAATTTTTCTCTATTTTCCCAACTTTATTGGGGTTGTAGTACTGGATCTGCACCAAACATTCCCCTCCAAAATTATTGGAGCAGTGAGGCCATCCTCTTTATTTTTGTAAAGAGACTGAAAAAAAAATTGGGTTTGACATATAAAAAGAATATGAGACAAAAGAAAAATCTACATTTCAGCTTGTATCTACAGGTATTTATATCTGAATCTAATACATAGTTCAGAAGATACTTTTATCTGAACCCACACTTTTTTCTTTTGAAAAAAATATAGTAGCAATAAAGACAGTGCAAATGGGCAATAAATAGTTATATAATATATGTACATAATATACATACATGTATATACATCTGTGTACAAAAAGTTATTTTGGGTGGTAATAATAACGATAACGACTGATAATAGGTAGTTGATAGTTGATAGTGTTATATGAGTGTTAGAGTTATCAGCATGTGTAAACCTGAATCGGCTGGTTCTGGCCCAGATGCTTCTGTATCTCTTGGCATGTGATGGCCCCATCTCACAGACTGGGGTCTCCAAATCTGAATCTGTAGACATTCTGCGCTAATACATTTGATTAGACAGAAGGTGCTATCTACTGAACTGTGTATCAGATCCAGATGTTAATATCTGGACACTAAAGCTGAGATATTGATGATTGGGGTCATATTCATATTCATCTTTAATGTCAATTACAAACGTTTTCAGTCTACTGTTCATCATGTGTAACAGCCTTTTTAATTTAGTTTTTATTTGTTTAAAAGAAGATTATTTTATACAGCATATGACTAAAGCTATAATTATTGAGCCTGTATAATGTTCAATGGGGGAAACAATATACCGTATTTTTCGGGCTATAAGGTGCACTTAAAATACTTATTTTTTCCCAAAAATCGTCATTGCGCCTTATAATGCAGTGCGCCTTGTGTATGGATTTTGCTTGTGTTTACTGACCTCGATTTTTATGTGGTACACGGCGCTCTGTTGTGCACAATTCCTCACCCACGCCAGAAAAAGATCCCCCTCTTGGGCTAGCGCGCGGTTACCTTTGACTGCCGTAGCGCGCGGTTACCTTTGACTGCCGTACTGCCTCTCGGCTGTGGCTCAGGGTAGCTAGTTTCCACTGTAGCTCCGTGGCCAGAACAAGGTGCCGGTAAACTTTCCTTTCCACCCGTTCTGGGGTAATAGCACAAACTGTTTCTTTTTAGCGCCCACTTCTAAGTAAAGTTAACCTCTTAACACGCGCTGGCCCACCGGCGGGCCAGAAATATTTAATATTTCATAACTGGCTGTGTTTCTGAATAGTTATGAACAGTTACAGGTTCAATATAGACATCCAATATACCATTTTAAAGCTTAGAATCTCTGCTTTTGAGCTATTTAGCCTATTTAGCGGAACATCCTTTCAGAAAATAAACATTTAGGGCGAAATATGCCTTGGTTATGATTTTAATCATTCATAACTCTCATATTTGCGTTTATCGTTCGTCCATATTTCATCGAATGCGGTCATGTCATACACCATTCGAACCGTCTGGCTCTCCGGATTCCAGAACTGTGCTTTTACTGTAGGATGTATGTTTCATGAATTAGAGCTGCGTCAGAGCGCATGTTTCCAGTAATAAAAGGCTCTCCTTTTGTCCTGGGGTAACCTCCGGTCACTGCCGCCACCCCCCGAACACACACCCGCGCTCAGCCACAGGTCCTACCTTCAAAACGCGTCCAGACTAAAGAGAATCCATCAATCCAGTCTCCTGTAATCCACAGTTATATCCAAACAGCGCTGGAAATCACTTCATCCAGAAATGAAACTTTTCCAATCTTTATCTCTGTTTTAAAACCGTTTTATTCACCGAATTCGGCACAACACGCTATTCTAGTCAGAAGCCTCGCGGAGTAATGCGGTACTTGCTGTGCTTCAACATAATATTATGGTCTGTCGGAGCGTTGCGGCTACCGTTGTCAGGAGCCTCGCGGAGTAATACGTACTTGCTGTGCTTCAACATAATATTATGGTCTGTCGGAGCGTTGCGGCTACCGTTGTCAGGAGCGTCGCGGAGTAATACGTACTTGCTGTGCTTCAACATAATATTATGGTCTGTCGGAGCGTTGCGGCTACCGTTGTCAGGAGCCTCGCGGAGTAATACGTACTTGCTGTGCTTCAACATAATATTATGGTCTGTCGGAGCGTTGCGGCTACCGTTGTCAGGAGCGTCGCGGAGTAATACGTACTTGCTGTGCTTCAACATAATATTATGGTCTGTCGGAGCGTTGCGGCTACCGTTGTCAGGAGCGTCGCGGAGTAATACGTACTTGCTGTGCTTGTTGATTTATTGCTCAGAGATGTTGTTATTTTTCACAGATATTGTGAAGGATTTATTGCTCAGAGTTATTGTTACTGATATAAATAAAGTTTCATTTAGTGCGCCTTATAATCCAGTGCGCCTTGTGTATGGACTAACACTAAAAATAGACCGTTCACTCATCGTGCGCCTTATAATACGGTGCGCCTTATAGTCCGAAAAATACGGTACACCCTCTCGGGGAAGTAAAATCCCCAGGACCAGCCTGCCATGCAGTCCTTTACATATATAGCAACAAAAAAGAGTGTATACATTCAATGTAGTAACCACACTAAAATTATATAAAAAAAAAGTTATTACAACAGGAACTTACTGTTGCTCTGTTTCCGAAAGCAGCATAGAAAGGCTCTATGTTTGGATGGAAGAGGTTCTTGATGTCAGTCAAACACTCAATTTTAAACTTTTCTGGCTTTTTCTCAATGACCTCCCTAAAATACAGAATGAAGAACTGATAAATATATGACCATCACTAAAGCCCTTCTTTAATCAGTTGCTTTCATACTTATTCACCTGTGTAATGCAGAAAACAAGCTGCTAGGACTGAGGAGAACAGGACCCTGAGGGAGCATGGTGCCTCTCTCATTTACCCAGTGTAGGTAACCTCTGGTCATGCCAGCCATACCAATCGCCCGTGCTGAGCAATACATGAACTTATAGCCATTCCTGTTTAACAAAAAAGAAAAGGTTAAAAGCACTAGGCTTATTAACATGAAACAGTACAAGTTTAACAAAAGCGGCCCTAACCATGACGATTATTGCTATCTTACAACCCGCCGGCAGTTTATTTTTACGCCTTTTAACGTCTATTTTTAAACCTGCAGAATTTGGGTTTGATTCCTGTTACTGATCTGGAATTATTAAGTGGAGAAAATAGAAAACAGCCAGCTTCTCCAATTGTCCTGTAGGAATCAAAGCCCTCAAAGTTTTCAGAATGTGAATAACCTATTTTACTGCAGAGAAAAAGGGTTGTATCGTCTACACCTGTAGCCTGTATAATGGACAGGGCATTTTAAGGGGTTTAAGAGAATCTGTACATGCCTTTTGCACATTTTGAGCTGTGCAAGGTGTAATTTTCCTGTGGTTATGATAGCAAAGATACACTGACATGCCCCACTGACATGCTCTGTCTGCTCTGCTCTCTAGTCTGTGCTCTGCTACTCTGCACTCTGCTACTTTGGTCTGCTAGTGTGCTGCTCTGCTGGTGTGCTGCTGTTAGCTTGCTCTAATCTTCAGCTTCTACACTTTTCTCTGTTTTCTTCTCTTTTACTCTCTTCACACTTACTAGTCCACTTTTAGTCTGCTTCATATTTGCTCTACACAACTATTAATCCACTCTCAGTCTACTTTTTTCTCAGGTTTGCTGGTTTAGCTGTTTGCTGCCACAGTTGGTTTCTAATTTCAACTGAAACAAGGTGAGTGCTTTTTTCTCCATGGCTACTGCTGAGATTTTTTTCCTGTTCAGAGTGTGGCATGTATAGCTTAGACCCCTTGTCCACCAATACTGGAAAAAATAGTGGTATTCGTGAGATAGTTAGCACCTTGGTGGATAAGGTGAATAAGTTAGAGCTGCACGTCCGGGGTTTAATAAGGGATAGACAGCAGGATTCACTGTTAGCAGCCCCGGGTGTCTCAGGAAGAGCTAGTACCCCCTCGACTCCGGCCTTAGAGCCCTCACAGCGGGGCGAATGGGTCTTGGCGGCATAGTCAAAAGGCTAAGGCTAATCCTACCGCAAAGGCCACAGCCAGACCACCTGAACACCACGCTCCCCCAGTTCACGTGTCAAACAGGTTTGCTTCGCAACGTTAGGCTGTTAGAAAATAGGAGATATTTGAGGGTAGTAATTCATGTAGGGGCCAATGATATTCGTCTGCGGCAGTCTGAAATGACTAAAGCTAATATTAAAGAGGTGATTAAAAAGGCCCAGACGCTGTCCGAGGAGGTAATCTGCTCTGGCCTCATCCCAATGAGGCGTGGTGATGAAGCTTACAGCAGGCTTTCTTCGCTGAACCGCTGGATGTCCAAGTGGTGTGCAGAAAATCATGTGGGCTTTATAGATAACTGGCTACAGTTTGAGGGCAAGCCTGGTCTTTTAGGTAGGGATGGTGTCCACCCCACGCGGGAGGGTGCTGCCTTACTTTTATGCAGCATAGCTCATAGTCTTTTAGCTAGTCAGCAGAGTAGTATTAGAAGCTGCTGACAATCCAGAGCCAGGACCAGGCCGCAGACAGAGAGGCTTAACCGACCGTCTGCGAGCTGCAAAGAGACGTTACCTAGATACCAATGTATTCAGACTGTGTCTGTCCCCCAAATCAAACAAAAATGAAAACAGTCAATCTAAATAACTTAACCTATATTAAAAATCGTATCCAGACTGTAGCACTAACACTTAAAACCTAAAGATTGTTTACTTAATATTAGATCTCTCTAAATTCAATAGTGAATGAAATCGTAACTGATCAGAAATGTTATGTTCTGTACCTGACAGAAACCTGGATTAGGCCACATGAATATGTAGTATTAAATGAAGCCACCCCTGCAGGCTACAATTATATACACAATCCGAGATTGTCCGGTAGAGGAGGTAGGGTCTACATACTTTTCCGAAATACCTTAGTTAGCAATCAGAAACACTATGATTATTTTACTTCTTTTGAGCTTCTTTACACCAGTATAATTAATCCAGTTACAAAAATATATATATATTTTTTATTAATATCTACAGACCACCAGGGCCCTATTTAGAATTTTTTAAATAATTTAGTGATTTTGTCACAGACTTAGCAGTAAGTAGTGATAAAGTAATTATAGTAGGAGACTTTAACATTCATTTCGAAAAGTTGGATGATCCATTAAAAAAGTAATTCACATCAATTTTAGACTGGTATTATTTGGTATTATTCAAAATATAACAGGACCTACTCTTTACTGTAATCATACTCTGGATTTAGTTTTGACCCTGGGTTTGAGCATAGATAAGCTGAATATTCGTTGTCAAACCTCCGCAATTTCAGATCATTACCTTATTTCATTTAAATTACATCTTAGTCATAATATATGTACATCCCCTAGCTACTCTATAAAACGTTCAATTACGCCTTTTACAGCCCAACAATTTACAGGTAAGCTTCCTGATTTATCAACTCTAATGTATTCTCCTGTAGACCCAGTAGAACTAGACAAACTAACCGAAGGTTTAGAAAATACCTTTCGCTCTACCTTAGATGTTGTAGCTCCCCTTAAACACAAAATAGAGAGACAGAAAAAGCTCGCACCGTGGTACAATGATCAAACTCGTACCTTAAAGCAGTTAGTACGAAATTTAGAGCGTAAATATCGATCAACTAAACTGGAAGTGTTTCACTCTGCGTGGAAAGACAGTCTTGTTAAATATAGAAAAGAACTAAATAAAGCCCGCTCAGCGTTTTTGGCTTCACAGATCGAGATTAATAAAAAAAATCCTCGAGTTCTCTTTAGTGTTATTTCCAAATTAACTAAAAACCAGGCACGTACTGAACCTCAGATCCCAGCCATTCACACCAGCAATGCTTTTATGGACTTCTTCGATAGTAAAATTGAAAACATTTGAGATAAAATTAAACAGATAAATAGCACATACTCTCTGTCATCTGGTGTGGCTGATCAAAAACAAAACTCTGTTACCGAAGTTATGTTGGAAGTCTTTATTTCACGTTACGCCCAAAACACATCCATGAATTATTAAGGGAATTTAAACACACCCTTTGTGCCGTTGGAGCTGCGAAAGGCGTATTTTTCGCGCCCTCAAGATTCCAAAGACAGAGGACACGCCCCTTAATCCAGCTGCGCAAAGCGCAATTAACTAGTGCCCTTTAGATCATTAAAATAGGGCCCTTTAACCCACTTCCACAGCTAGAACTAGAGAAAATGATCTCCTCTTCAAACAGCACAACCTGCACGCTTGATGCAGTCCCCACAAAATTACTAAAACAGGTACTACCAGATATCATTAAACCTCTGTTAATGATAGTAAACTCATTGCTCACCCTAGGCCATGTACCCAAAGCCTTTAAAACAGCTGTAATAAAACCTCTGATCAAGAAACCAAATCTTGATCCTAGTGTACTGTCTAACTATAGACCTATTTCAAACTTACCGTTTATTTCTAAGATTTTAGAAAAAGCTGTAGCCCAACAACTTTGCTCTTGCCTGCAAAGAAACCAGATCTATGAAAAATTTCAATCTGGATTTAGGCCTCATCATAGCACTGAGACAGCTTTAGTTAAAATAACAAACGATCTACTTACAGTTGCCGACCAAGGCTGTGTTTCCCTACTGGTACGTCTCGATCTGAGCACAGCCTTTGATACAATAGATCATACTATCCTTTTAGAAAGATTAGAGAACATGGTCGGTGTAACTGGAACGGCGTAATCATGGTTTAAATCATACTTAACCGATCGTTATCAGTTTGTGAGGATAAATGAAATGTCCAGTTATACTAACGTAACATATGGAATTCCACAAGGCTCTATATTAGGACCGTTATTATTTACATTATATATGCTCCCACTGGGCAAAGTTATTAGAAAACATGATGTGAATTTTCATTGTTATGCGGATGACACGCAGCTCTTCATATCCGCCAAACCTGACGACAGAGTGAGAATAAAGAAAATCAAGGATTGTGTAAAAGATGTAAAATCATGGATGTCGCACAACTTTCTCCTATTAAATAGTGATAAAACAGAAGCTGCTATAAATAAATTATCAGACTTAATGCTAAATCTGGCTGACTTCTCAGCCACCCCTGGTTCAGCAGCTAAAAATCATGGCGTTATCATAGATTCAGATCTAGCATTCGATAAACACATATCTAATGTTACTAGAACAGCTTTTCTACACCTCTGTAATATTTGCAGGCTACGAAATGCCCTATCACTGCATGACGCAGAAAAATTAGTGCATGCCTTCATTACCTCAAGGCTAGATTATTGTAATGCGCTACTGTCTGGATGTTCCTGCAGTAACTTAAATAAACTTCAGCTAGTTCAAAATGCTGCAGCCAGGGTCCTTACTAAAACTAGAGAATTTGACCATATTAGTCCAGTCCTATCAGCACTGCACTAGCTTCCATTCAAATTCCGCATAGACTATAAAATTCTCCTGTAAACGTATAAAGCCCTACACTGGCTCACTCCTGAGGTTTTGCGAGACCTCATTTCCTATTATGAACCACTTAGATCTTAGCGTGCTGGTATTTTTAGTAGTTCCCAGTATTCAGAGGAGCTCTGCTGGAGGAAGAGCTTTCTCTTATAAAGCGCCCCAACTCTGGAACAATCTTCCTGAATATGTTTGGGACTCAAACACAGTCTCAATCTTTAAGTCTAGACTGAAAACGTACTTGTTTAAGTACGTTGATAATGTTTTATATTTTCTGTTTTACATAAATCCAGTCAAAACTAATTCCATCTCTCTGCCTTCCTCCGAGTTACTGACTGCCCAGCTGTCTGACCAGATACTGATGGATGTTGGACCCTCAGGCTTTCATGTCCCCTGTCCGGCCAGACTGATGGAAGTTTCTGAAGTCAGCTCTTCTCCATCACCCACCACAGATCAGCTGCTCATCATCCGTCTTACTCTCCACTAGGGCTGGGCGATATATATTGAGATTTTAAAAATATTGATATATTTTCATATGCGATATAAGACAATATCGCGTATATCGATATAGACTACGCAGCGTTGAAGTGAGCCCCGTCAGTTCTCCCGCTGTCCTTCTGTACAGCTTCACCTAGCTCTGCCTCCCTCCCTCACTAAACACACTACCCCTCCCCCACCGCAGTCAGCAGTCAGGCAGCAGAGCGGGGAAAGAGAGAGAGGCGACAGAGAAACCTAATATTACAGCTCATTTCCAGATGGTTTGGATTCACCGAGTCAGATGAGCAGCAGAATTTTGTATAGCAGGGGTCATTAATAGGCGGACCTGGTCCACTGTTTAGAACTAGTTAGTTTCAACAGGGTTTATTTTAAACTATACTAGTCGTTGACGGAGGTTTTGCAGTGCAGGAAACTCAAAGACCAATCGCCGGCTTTCTGAATAAAGTGTGGCACGCACAGAGGACAGATACGAAGTTCATTCAGACGCCGTTCTCTATTAAAAAACACACAGTGACGGCAGAACCCAACTTTTCAGCTATACAGCAGCACGTCTCATATTCTGACACCTAGCCCCGCCTCTCTCACTCACTAAACACACTACCCCTCCCCTATCCCCGCCTTCCCAAACCACAAGATTATAAATTATAAATTACGATATATAGGCAAGGAAAAACTCCCTCAGAGCTGCAGGAGGAAGAAACCTTGGGAGGACCAAGACTCACATTTAGATATATATATATATATAAAAAAAAAAAAATAAATATATATATATATATATATATATATATATATATATATATATATATATATATATATATATATTGAATGTAATCTGTAGTGGAGAGCAGGGCTGGGCGATATGGATCAAAAACTATATCTTGATTTTTTTTCTGAATTGCGATATATACAATATATATATAAAAAAATATATAGATATATATATATATCGTATATATCGCAATTCAGAAAAAAAAATCAAGATATAGTTTTTGATCCATATCGCCCAGCCCTGCTCTCCACTACAGATTACATTCAAGCTCTAACTGCTTCCATAAGTGGCGCCGCTATACTCCTGAATATATAAAACCTATGTGGATGTATAAAGACTTTTTAAATTTTAATTTAAAAGCCGTTTGACCAGTGGTAGGATGGTCCCCCCGTAAAAATGTGAGTCTTGGTCCTCCCAGGGTTTCTTCCTCCTCCTGCAGCTCTGAGGGAGTTTTCCTTGCCTCCGCGCTCACTGGGGGTTCTGTATTCTGTATGTTTAATGTTTTTGTCTGATTCTTTGTCCTGTAATCATGTTTCTGTAAAGCTGCTTTGTGACAACACCAGTTGTAAAAAGCGCTATACAAATAAATTAGATTTGATTTGATGCCCTAAATCTAGCTGCCACAGTGCGTGGTTGATGGCTTAGCTACAGCTCACTAAAACAGGGCCCATGATGTCTCTTTAGAAGAACAGACTAAACGTCATGGGTGAAATTATACATTCTGAAACATTTTATATATTGTAGTTTAGAAGTGCCTATGTAATTTCCAGTTAAATACATGTTTCCTGTACAAGTATACAATGTACTAAAACCAGGTTTTACACTGCGATGTTTCAATATGTAAAACTTACTGGCTGACTTTGTGGTAGAGGCGGGCAATGCCTTGATGGGTCCAGTCTTTGCCCAGTGTTGGTAGAATATGCCCAAGTGTGTCTGATCTGTAAATAAGAAATTACACATATAGATTCTAAAAACAATATTATTTATCTGTACAGAAATACCAAAGTACAGTAAATCATTTTAGTTTAGCCTCTGCTACCCTAAGAATTATTTCCAAATGCAGCAAACAGATTTTTTCTGATGTTCTGAGTTCAGGTGTAAAATAAACCTGTGCTAATACGTAAGGTTTTGCTCATTCTTACCTGGTGATGGTGCCATCTATATCTGAAATTACTAGTTTATCGTCCCATTTCCACAAATATATGGTGCCTTCACAGCGGCAGGTTCCCTGGTACTGAGTGGTGACGCTAAAGACCACATCGTTAGGACCCTCTTTTAGCTGCAGACTGGTCTGAGAACAAAATGTGCCTGGTTTACCACAAATAAGTATTAAGAACATGTCATGTTATTAATACACATTAACGGTAAAGCAAAACACATTCCATTCTAATTAGTTTTTAGAAAATATACAGAGCTGATTAGTTTAAGAAAGTGGGTAGTATATTAAAGCATATTATTTGATGTGGCAGTGTTACAACTAGTTTTTGAGGAGTTTTATGTATTTCCAAATACATTTCAATTGCATTTCAGACTATAGTAAAGAGGAGCTTACAAGTTGTTCTGAAGATAAGCGTAGTGTCTTTCTGTAGCAGATGCTGGCAGGGCTGTGGGGGTGCTGCTTCTGAGCACAGGGTGGGGTCTGCTCGGCAGTTCTGTTGTCCTCATCACTCGAGGAAGATTCATCCTTCAACCTTTTACAGAACCAGCAGCCCACAATGTTTAAAACATTACTTACCAGTGCAGTACGTCCAGTTATTCAATTATTGTGTAGAGGAGAGCACACAGGCAGGTGTATCATTAATATGAACATTCTCCTGTTTTTATCTTTGAACAGGTGATGGTGAATGATGGTTAGGATGCAGTTTTTACCTGCTGGCTCTCAGTAGCTGCTCATCACTCTCCACCTGATCTGCTGCAGATTCCTGAAAACACAATCGAGATCACATTCTTGTGTCATCGGACAGTTTTATACAGAACCTGAAAATTAATTAATTAATATCAACTTAGGTGAGTCTGAAGAGCCATATGAGAGCTGTTGCTACACATCTAAAGTAATAGAATTTGAAGAAGTGCATTATACCCAGTGTTTCTCAGTACTCCAGATAGTGGCTAAACTAAAATTATTCTGGTGTGTGTCTGTATGTACAGTGGTGTGAAAAAGTGTTTTCCCCCTTCATGATTTTTTAAATATTAGTCAAAGACAACACAAGTATATAGACCAGAGTATTTCTAGACCAGAGCTGGGGAACACTGGTGTAAATGGAGAGCAGTGATGAGCTTGGGTCTGCAGCCTACCGACTTAGAGCTGCTGTTTCTCCCCCTCCACGAGAACCACCAGCGCCCTCCCTTCTTAGGCATCTTCTCCTTCATTATGTTCTCCACCGCAGCCTGAAGCAAATGCACAGAGGTCCTGATACTCAACTCAACTCAAAAACTGAATGAGTGCAGGTGGCTGTGACACACAAACACACACCAAAAAGCATGCAGTAGCTAAATCTCTGTCTCTCAATCATCCACAATCATCATTCTCTCTCACTTATTATCATGCACTCATCACTCTTTGCACTGTCTCTATCTCATACACACCCCCCCACACACTGCACAGAATGGGGAACATACTGGATTGGAACCAAACACATTAGGAAAACAATAAGTGAAGAATCCAAAAGCTGAGTACACATAACTCAGACACGAGTACTTAGAACAGAGGCAGATGGAATGGGATGATAGGAAAGAAATTAAATTGAATAAAAGAAAAAAGAAGAAAAAACAGGGAGGAAAGAGACAAGTTTACTCTTTAATCTTTTCAGGACTGTAATGTTTGGGGGACATGAGTGCTGGGGTCCATATGAGAAGTTTAAAAGCAATATAACACTGCCATGTATAAACTACGGTTTATTCATCTCTGAACGTTTTCTTTTGCTGCATAAATGTACTGGGTCAGCAGTAGCAAATTAAAGTGATCTTGCCCTGGGGCAAACCACAAGGTTTTTACTATAATTTTACTATAATCAATACTAGTCAAGCTAATGAAGTATAATCAAATGCATTATGAATAAACTTGACATAATATAGTAGGCAACATGACTTGACATAAAGCTTGCCCCACTGACCTAGAGATTAGCTAAAGGGAAGGTGTTGACATGTTATGAGCAGAGCGGAGAAGAGCAGCTGAGACGGTAGCCACAAACCCGAGTTCTCTAAAATACTTCTCTGTTTTAAATATTATTTACTTGCAAGATCTGGCCGTTAGTGCCTAGGCCTCAAAACTGTTAGGCAAGAGGTAGTACTGTATGTGTATAAAAAAATGACACAGACAACTTCTGATCAAGGCCAGCCAGAACCAGATTTTGGGGAACTTTCCAGGGTGGGCTTTGTCTTCAAACTATTTCTTTTTAACTCCTTGTGGTCTCAAATAGAGAATTGATGGAGCTGGGAAATATGATTAAGCTGAAAGTTCTGAAAGGCTATTCATGTTTACAACTCTCTGCACAAAAATTATTTGATTAGCTACTAGGCTGTATTTACTACTGCACAACACCTCTATTTGACCATGGGTGCCCACATGTTGGCACACAGCTGTACATATTGTTATTGTAAGTATGTTATAAATCAGTTATGCAATCTTTACCTTTGGCAGGGGCTTCTGGAACACCTGCATAGCCAGCATAAGCGGAGCTGCTGTACTCCAGTTGTAGTACCTTTAAGATTCAGGCAGCAGTGATTTAGCAATGAATTCTTACACAAACCCTAATATTTATTACTACTCAGATTTTACTCACTTTGTTCCGATCTTTACGACGAGGTTGGGGTCATCAATAATAGCCGGGTTATCAACAAAATCCTGATAAGATATTGCTCTCTCTTGGAATTCCTCTGTAGAAAGAAAGGGTTTGTTCAATAATGAACAATTACAGCTAGGCCTGTCACAATAATCACATTGTTGTAATACTGTTTGCTGACCTCTATTATGTCCAATGTGTTTACTTGGTGAGGAGAAGAATTAATATGGTACTGTATTATTTTTATATTAGGGGTGCAAAATTGTCTTACAGCAACAACAAAAGCATTTATCACAATTATACTTTGACAGGCCTAATAACAGATTTCTTTCAGAGGACTGGTTAATAAAATAAGGAGAGTAAAGTGTAAAGGCTGTACACTAGGAGACAACTAACAATATTTAAGTTGAGACAGTAATATTCTTGTTTACCTCTGCTGATCTCCTGGTTCTCTGTTAGACCTCCACAAAGCGAGATGGCAATATTAGGCAGGTCTCCTAAATGTTCGGAAAAGGTGTCCACCCCGCTGTCCATGCCACTGCTGCCCACGGACTGAGGTGACTGATTGGCACTCCTCGGCTCTGTGCCACCCCTAACTGAGCTTATGCCATCACTACACAACAGAAGTACATTAAAGTTACTCTCAACAATATGTCAATTATTGACAGTTTTTACTATAAATCCATAAAGGGTATAAGCTGTTGCTTAAGGCCAACTTGCCAGCAGACGTCCAAAGCATGCGGTTTTTAAATAGCCCTCATTTCTATATACCACGGAGTAGACTGTTTTGCCCTGTATATAGTTAATTAATGATTTATTATCTAATTTCTTTTTCTTTTAAAATACAAATATATAATCAATTAAGTCTTATTGCTATCACTATGTTAATGTACAAAATTATAAAACAGTCTTCTTCAAAAGTATTGGAACAGATACTATTCTCTTTATTTTTGTGAAGGGACTGAAAACATTTGGGTTTTAGCTTTTATTTCCAGGTATTTACATCTAGATCTGATACACAGTTCATAAGGCCGCACCTTCTTTCTAAACCCACCAATTAGTTGTAGTTGTAAACCAACTGACATCACTAAACTTTAGCATTCTTCTTCTGTGATGCTTTTCCAGGCGTTCAGATGATCTTCTTTTAACTTATTTATGATTTCCATCCAGCCCCCTCATTAGCAGGTTAAATGCATTCTCTGTAGTGTTTTGTGATCGACTAGGTCAGTCTAAATCCACTTCTGCCCCTGATTAACTCCTTTTGTAGTTTTGGCAGTGTGCTTTGGGTCAGTATGTGGCTGAGTTCATTCAACTCAAAAGTTCATAAATTAAGATTAATGAGTCTGTCCCAGAAGAAGCCATGCAAACCCAAGCCATGACATATTTTTCCACAATGGTTTTAAAGATCAGATGGTATGTTTGGCATCATAAGCAGATCCTTTCTTCAGAGATTAGCCCTTCCATCACATTGAAAAGGTTCATCTTTGTGTAATCAGTTCATTCTTGCCCTCTGGAGGTTGTAATGTTCTAATGTCCCCAACAGTTGTTTTCTATTCTTTCTTTACAGCACACTTTCTGTTCGACATCTGTTATTTAGTACATCAGTGACAACTTTGTTTTTCAGGACATTCCAAACAGTTGAACTTGCCATGGTCATTTGTGCAAAGGTTCTGGTTAATTTTCCAATTCTCTCAACTTTAAACCCCAAAACTGAATCTGAATGTAGACATTCAGCGCTGTTTATTGTTTGAATAATCAATGTATCAGTCACGTTTCAATATTTTTGCTCACAGAAATGGGTGGGTTTAGATAAAATGTGCTATTGTCTGAACTGTGTATCAGATCCAGATGTAAATACTTGGAAATAAAAAAAAAATGTTGATCCTATGTCTCATATACATCTTTTGATGTCAAACCAAATGTCTATGACAGAATAAGGGGTCTAGGCTCACTCTTTCTATACTTTTGGAGGGGACTGGGTATACTAATATCTACCTCTTGGGAAAGTAGAGTGCTGCCACCTCAGGCTCCAGCTCTGTAAGATCATCCAGGTACACACCATCTGACCCAAGGTGACGACTTCTTTTGTCTACAAATGGATGGTGGAAAGCATTTCATTGATATTTTGGAATTTCAACACATTTTCTTGTACTGTCGACATGGAAATGCACTTAACCCTAACTTAATTTATATTTGCAAACATTTTATTTTTATTTTATTCGTTACATATTTTTTTTTTGTTTAGTTTTCCTTTGGCTTACACATTAATGTATCAAAATGATGTGGGCTGGTGTCAGTCAGTGCATTGCAAAAAGCTGCTTGATTTTGGGTTAAACATTTTAAATGTTTGGCAAAAGAAGCAGCCTAAAATAAAAACTCATATATGCAGATTAGAATACCAGTGTTTCATTTTTTTTTTTTTAAATCAGGACGTTATAGGGTCAGTCCAGACTGATTTATTTAAAATGCAACTTGTAAATCTGAACATCACATCGCAATGTTAGTGAAACGGGCTCCTGGACAGCATAGAAGAACACATGAAATCTATTTATTTTGTATTTGATTCCACACTTGAAGGTATATCATTACCGTATTTTGTGCACTATAAGGCGCACTGGATTATAAGGCATCCTATCAATAAACAACTATTTTCTGGTGTATTTTCATACACAAGGCCCACCGGATTAATATAAGGTGTATTTTAAGTGCCACTTGTTAGGAACAGGGGTGTTGACATGTTTTCCTTCTAATTTCACCCAGCGGCAAGACCTATAAAGCTAAACTAAGTTAAGAAATTCTTAAAAAAACGAGTACTGGATGTTAATCTACAGAGACTTCTCTCCTGAAATCTTTTCATTTGGGTGAGTGAAGCGCTTCCATTTATTTACAGTAAGCTTAGATTTCCAGATTTCCACAAAGGCTGGTGCATTAGCAGCTAACCGCTAATGCCGCCTAACTGCCGCCAAACAGCGCTATACTGAGAAACCCTGAGTGTTCTGGTAAACCAGGGCGATATTAGCTAGCGGTTCATTCCACGTAGCTTGTTTGTTTATATATATATAAAATTTTATTTCTATTTATTTCCCATTTTCTCCCCAATTTACACGACCAATTACCCAACCCACTTATTAGGACTCCCCCCTATCACTAGTGATGCCCCAACACACTTGTGAAATGTGAAATCAGCCACCGTCTCTTTTCAAACTGCTACTGGTGCAGCATTGCTGAGTTGCATCACGGCGCACTCAGCAATGGAAAGCGCAGCAATCCAGTTCTGGTACATCAGCCTGGTGCTTTGGAGTAATAAGGGGAAAAAAAAACTCTCAGGACTCCGGTAGCCGATGGCAAGCCACATGGACAGGATTCAAACCGGCAATCTCACAATCTGGCAGTGCTTAGCCCGCTGGAACACTCGGAGCCCCACATAGCTGTCAGAGCCCCTTATAGCTTGTTTTAACACGGTATACGTGCAGACTACAGGCCAATAATACCCACCTCTGAACGCCCGAATGGCTAATACTGCTCCAGCTGTGCTTGCAGGTGTAAATAGCAGGCTACAACCAACAATACTCATCTCTGAACAGCCGAATGGCTAGTGCTTAGCTTGTAATGCTAAGACTGCTGGAGAACTTAACTGAAACTCCTGTATAATGCTGTACTGTGGCTTTACTGCTCCTTTATACCTGCTGGTACAATTAATATATAACGCGCACCGGATTTTAAGGCGCACTGACGATTTTGGGGGAAATTGAGAGATTTTAAGTGCATAGTGTGAAAAATATGTTACAGTGGGATTTATACAGATGTGTCTCAGTCTGGATGCGCTGGACATTAAAATTTTAACATGTCTTTTGCCTCAGTCAAAAGGTGATAAAAAAACAACCACAGCAAATACATAGTGACAAAAGTGTGGGACTCCTACAGCACAGCTACATACTACCGCTTATGCCATCTGTGCAGGTACTGCAAACACACTGTCATGTGTTGGTTAATGAGCTGGTTAGCTGGATTTGGTGTGCTAGAAGCAGCTGCACTGACATGTGCAGGGAAGGGGGACCTCCGGGTTCAGGGTGGGTTAAACTGTCTTATTAAATGAACAGAATCCCTGCTGTATTATTTATGTCTCTTATTTCCACTTCTAAGAGTCAGTCACTGGATTACTGAAGCTCAGGCTGTAGCTTAGAACACTAAGAGTAAATTTCATCTCTAATCTGTACCTTTTCGCTTTGATGGGGAGTCTGTCTTGTTTAGGTCTCGGGTCCCGGCGCTGTGTGGTTCAATCTCCGGGCCAGTAATGAGACGAGCAGCTGCTCCAATGGCTTCCTCCTCCACAGAAGCAGCAGGTTCTGGGGCAGCTGCAGCCTCTCCAGGCCTGAGCTCGGGCACATACAGGCTGAGTACTGGAGGACTCTCACCCAGGGGCTCCACCATCCCATCTCCAGTGATGGCCCGGAAGTGTGTGCTGTCCAGCATAGGGATCGGTGCTGAAGTGACCACCACGGGCTCAGTTACAGGCTGCTTCATCAGAGGCTGTGAACAAAACAGAATTTTATCATTCTTGATAATCATTAAGAAGACTTTTTACAAGAAAATTGCTAATGAAATGAAAACATAAAAAAACTAAGGAAAAATGAACGAGTGTCTTATTTTTTTTAACACAAAATAAATTATGAAATTTTTTTTTATTTATTTATATAGTGCTTTTTACGACTGATGTTGTCACAAAGCAGCTTTACAGAAATGTAATCTCAGGAAAGAGAAGAAGGGAAAACTGTGTGAGCACCAAGGCAAAGAAAAACTCACAGTTTTTATTAAGTTCTTTTCTATATTCAACAAGATTGTCTTTAGAAGGGAAGTGGTACACTTCCAGTTTGGTCGATTTCCTCTCTAAAATTTCATACTAACTGCTTTAAAGTACTTGATCATTGTACCACGGGGCAAGCTTTTCTGTCTCTCTTTTTTGTTTTTAAGGAGTGCTACACCATCCCAGAGTACACTGTGGTTGATAAATCAGGAAGGTTATTAGTAAATTGTTGGGCTGTAAAGGGCGTTACTGAACGTTTCATTGAGTATCTGGGGGATGTATGTATATTATCACTAAGATAAGATAAGGTAGTCATATGAAATTGCTGGGGTTTGAGAAAGAATATTTAGGTTCTTCATGCTAACTTTCAGAGTCAAAACTAAATCCAGAGTTTGATTACAGTCATGAGTAGGTTCTGTTATTTCTGGAACATTGAAAATTGATGCTAATACCATTTTAAATAAATCATTAACCTATTCAAAAAGAATGTTGAAATCTTTTACTATAACCACTTTATCACTACATACTGCGTCTCTACTTCCTCCGGAAGCTGAGAAAGGCCCGTCTCCCTCCACCCATCCTCACACTCTTCTATAGAGGGACCATGGAGAGCATCCTGAGCAGCTGCATCACTGCCTGGTTTGGGACCTGCACCGTCTCTGACCGCAAGACCCTCCAGCGTATTGTGAGGACAGCTGAGAGGATCATCGGCGTCTCTCTCCCCTCCATCACGGACATTTACACCACCCGCAGCATCCGCAAAGCAACCAGCATTGTGAATGACCCCACTCATCCCTCACACAAACTGTTCTCCCTCCTGCCTTCGGGAAGAAGGTACCGCAGCATCCAGTCCAGCACGACCAGATTCTGCAACAGCTTCTACCCCCAAGCCATCAGACTCCTCAACTGCAGAGACTGAACTGATGGTTTTTCTGTACATGCACACACACTCTTACCCCACTTACCCCAGAAAATGGAAAGCACTAAAAACCCTACTACCTCACTGGACTCTATTGCACACTGTGTAATAGAGGTAATTACTACCTCACTGGTCTTTTTTGCACACTGCATAATTTGCACACTGTCTTGTTATTTATTATTCTTTGTCTGTATTGTGTTGTATTGTCTGTCTGCACTTTTGTACTGTTGCACTATTGTTCTGTCTACACTGTGTTTATGTGCACCATGGTCCCTGGAGGAACGTTGTTTCGTTTCACTGTGTACTCTGTATATAGCTGAAATGACAATAAAAAACACTTTGACTTTTTGACTTTGACTGCTAAATCTGCGACAAAATCATTAAATTCTTTTAAAAAATTCAGGAAATAGAAGGTAGGTCAAGAAACAATGATCATACAAGGGTATAGAAGAAACGCATTGTAACAGAGCTGGAAAACTAGGTAATACTCAGCAACTAGGGAGAGGAACAAGGGACTCTATATACATGGGAGAATACCTGAGTAATCAAGTAATTAGGCAATCAGTGGGACGGCGAGGCAGAGCGTGACAGCATTGCATCAGCAACAGCAGCGACAGCAGCGTCACTGTAGTCCAGGTTGCAGGCTGAGCATGCTGGGAGTTGGAATCTTTGGTAGTAGCAGGGACTAGAGCGGGCAGACTGACAGCGTCCCAGACATGCTCGCTGCGCTTCAGTAGCACCCCCGAAGGTTCGGAGCGACCACCAGGCAGACAGGAGAAGGGAGGAGATGCCACAACAGTACCTGTGGAGGAACCAGACAAACACGGACCTCTGGAGCCAGAGCCCCGAAGAGCATGGCCAGAACTTGGGGGTGAGCTCCGAGGGCGACCTGATAACAGGCATGGAAATCCGCAATTAGACCTGGGTCTAGCACATCCTTGGCCGCAAAGCCAACTGCACTAAATAGGCCCGTATCCCTCCCAGTTGATAAGGTACTGCAAGAGACGACCGCATCTTTGTGAGTCCGAATATGTGGACAATCCTTCAACCCTCTCTGGCGGTGAGTGTCTTCCCAGACATGCTTACTGCGCTTCATCCAATTGTCAACAGCAGGAATACGTGCAGGCAGTACAGGGGGCGAGAAAGGGTTGGCAACCAAGGACGGATTGGAATGGAGTAAGTCCAGTAGAGACATTGACTAGGGAGTTTTAAGCTATCTCAGCCCAATGAGAAATTGGGACCAGTCAGTGGGGTACTTCTGACAGTATATTCTAAGGAATTTACCTAATTCCTGATTTATGGGTTCGCATTGGCCATTACATGTGGGGTGAAAACCTGAGGTGAGACTAACATGGAAGCCTAAATGTTCTTTCAAACTCGGGAAGTAAACTGAGTACCGCCATCAGATAACACATTCTCTGGGATGCCAAAGTAATGAAATATGTGTTCATACAAAGCATGGGCAGTGTGGAAAGCAGTGGGTAAAAATGTGAAAGAAATTAATTTAACAGCTCGGGGAAAATCTATTTGCTATAGTCAGAACGGTGGTATGGCCATTAGATACAGGGAGGTCAGTAATGAAACCAAGGGGAATGTGGGACCATGGGTGTTTGGGAACTGGAAGAGGCAAACGTTTACCGGATGGGAGCATTTTGGGGGTCTTACACTGGGCACACACTGAACACAAGGATATAACAGTGCGTACGTCCTTACACAAACTGTCCCACCAATAACGTGGAGATGAGTTGCACCCGAAGAAATACTTGACCCCCACAATTATTATTGTATAGTTGGCACCCTGACTGTGTACAACATAAAAGCAGTCCATGGAAGCTATTCCCACATTTCAAAGTTTCCTCAGTATTTATACGGCAAATGCAAACTCGAGTCCCCATCTCTGATATACAGGGACCAGCATGATGGAGATGTGGTCGGAGAGCCCAAGGTGGGGGTGGGGGAAGGCTCTGTACGCCTTCCTCACATTGGTGTAAACACAGTGAAGCATGTTATTACCTCGCGCTGGGATATTCACGTGTTGGTTAAACCTCGGCAGTGTGTTCTTCAGTTCTACGTGGTTAAAATCCCCCGCTACCACGTAGAACGTGTTCATATGCTTGTTCTGAAGCGAGCGGATGTTGTCATAAAGCTCCTTCAGCGTGTTGTTAGTATTAGCATCCGGTGCTATGTATACAGCAATCACGAACACTGCCGTATGTCCATAGTTGCTGTTTTACTGTCCTTAATCCTAAAAAGTTCAGTTTTGCTATAACTCACACGCATGGGGCGCGTGAAGTTGGGCTCAGAACCCACGTAAAAAACGCTCAAAACAGGGTATCCCCTACTAGGAGCGTGAGAAGCTGCTGCCCTACCGGTTGCCGACATCTTGTTATACTCCATCTGTTACGGGACGGTTAGGGCACTGACCCAAGTGCAGAGAACAAAAAGTGTGAGATCAGGTTGGAAAACTAACAGTGTGTGCCCATTTTGCCTAGCTGCCCGGAGCTGGGTTTGAATCAGAAACTTGTGGTTTACCAGCCCAATGCTTTACTAATACTCCATAGGGGGAACAAAGGTAAAAACAGGAATTGAGAGTCGTACCCTTAGGAGTGGTAGTAAGAAAAAAGGCAGGAAAACAAAAAAAGGAGACACCACATGTGGTGCGGCCCAAATTGAAAAGCATTTCCCAAAAACACAAAATATTTTTTTCTTGGTTTGTTTTTATAAAAATAGGCACTGAACAATTCAGCCCTGAACATTTTAAATTCTGCACAGCCTTTTTTTATTTTCTTAATGACTTGACTAGTGTTAATTTTGACAGCAAATTCTTATTTAATTTTCTGTCATAGTCTTGTGATGAAAATGGCATTTAGTTTTACACATAATTTAGTTATCTGAAATGTTTTTAGTTTTAGTCGACTAAATATTATAAGAATATAAGACTAAAATGTAAAAGGTGTAAATGTAAATGCTTTTTCCCCTTGAATTATTAACTATAAACTTATAAAAAAAAAACGTTTATTAACCAGTTGTGTAATATTGTTAATGTTTGAATGTGACTATAAATGTTTTACATTTAAAATTGTGTTCTAGAAATCAGGTCATAAAACATTTGAATGGTTAAATTGAAGCTGTAGACGCAAAAACACAGTTTTTAAAGGATCTAGTTTTATGTCCAGCACTAATTCAGCACACCTCGCTACATTCTATAAATGAGCTCAAAAAACACACACACACACACACACACACACACACACACACACACATACACACACACACACACACACACTGTCCTGTAGAGATGCTCTCAGGATGAAGAGACTTCATGAGTTAAAGTGAGAAACTTGTGAGAAAGTGCTGTAAGGAACTTTACACAGATTTTGGGTTAATTGATTCACTTATTTTATTGTTATATTTTTGCTACATCTTTTTCCTTTCTGATCTGTTCCTGCTTTAACACTAGATATATGTTTCCCATCGTGGGACAGAACAGATGATCTTAACTTAATGAGTGAGTTCTGTATCAGTAACATTAACTTTACAGTACAGCAGTGGAGTCTTTCAGTACACAGCGTCAGCTTTTGAGCTCACCATCAGCTCATGAAATAACATTAACATTAAAACGCTGATCTCTGCATGGAGATCTGTGTGACTCTTGTCTGCAGAAGCTGAAAGATTTGTGGTGTTTTACCACAGATGAAGTCGCTGCACACGTTTTTTTTTTTACATGTTGTCTCGTCTTTCGCGACTTCACCTTTTTCTTCTTTTTGAATTTGTCTTGGCTGGTGCATACCTTACTGGTCAACACTCAAAAAAGGTGTGACAAAGGGAAGCAGGAAATTGTCTTAAATACAGGAACCAGCAGGTAAGGCTGGTTCCCACTAATTACCCCTGGGATTTGGAATTCCTCTGGGGAACAGTGACTTGCCACTGCCGCCACCTGCTGGCAGTAGAGGCTAAACCATTACACTGTCCGATACTTTTGAATGGGATGAGTTGGGGAATGAGTTGGGAGTTGCGGGTGGACAGCAGAAACAATTACTTCAACAAAAGCGGAAAAGCTAAAAGTGAACAGATGTCCCAATACTTTGTGTATATAGTGCATGCTGGGTGTAATCAGATCCATGAGGTGTCCTGTGTATGTCCTGAATTTCTTAACAACGAGCATGACTGAAACAGCTAAAAAAGCATTTTTTTATTCAAATAGTGATTGCGATAGTGCTGCAGCTTTGATTTGAAAAGTACATGAGATGTGTGTTTGTGTACCTTGGCAGCATGAGGCAACTCTCCCCAGGCCCACAGAATCTCAGGGTTCTCGGGCTTCCCCATACTTGTCTGTTTGACCAGTAGCTCTGAGTCGCTCTTGGGTGACGGAGGCAAGGAGTCATTTCCTGAGCTGCTAAAGCAGAAAGAGTAAAGCTGCTGTATGAGACACATTAAATACAGCACTAGTGTATTTACCCCTGAGCAAGGGACAATCAGTTTCAGGTCGGGAGGATCAAATCAGTTTATTGATTTCTCTGATCAAGCACACCTGGATAATGTCACTTGTTACTGACCAAGACTGCATGGAGAAATAAAAACTGGAGCTGATTACTCTGGCTATGGATGTATTAAATACCTCATTGTTGATGGAAAAGCTGATGCTTCTTGGGGGCAGGAGATGGACAGCCCTGCACTAGCTGGTATAAGCAGAGTACTGGTCTGGTCCATCCTTGTCCTGTGAATAAAAAAATTTATCTGCAAAATTAATTCAAATAAAAGTGTACATCTAATCGTCAGTTTAGGTTTAGGTCTGAGGTGAAGCTTGGGTTCACTGTGTTCACATGCATCGTCATAGTGCTAGTGGTCGACCCCTAAACCAACTGGTTGGGCCACCCTTAGCAGCAACAATTGCAACCAAGTGTTTACGGTAACGTGCAATGAGTCTTTCACAGTGATGTGGAGGAATTTTGGTCCACTCATCTTTACCGAATCCTGATATTCTGCCATATTGGCAGGTTTTCCAACACAAATACAAGAGCATCCCAATCGGATTAAGGTCAGGACATTGACTAGGCCATCCCACTGTCTTCACTTTGCATTTTTTCAGGTATTCAGAGGTGGACTTGCTGGTGTGTTTTGGGGTAATGTTGAGCAAGGATTTAATCGCAGCGGGAATTAAGAGAGTGCTGCGCTCTTATTTTCACCGAGACCTGTCTCTCAGATAAAGTTCCGGACAGCGATACTCAGCTAGAGACTCACTCCGTACACAGAGAAGACCAAAAGGCAGCCTCCAGTAAAGCTAAAGGGGGAGGTGTGTGTGTGTTTGTAAACAATGCGTGGCGTGGAGACATACAGACCGCTTATGAGCACTGTTCACCAGACGTGGAGTTCATACTGCTGAAATGCCGTCCCTATTATCTACCACGGGAATTTACTGCTGTGTATTTAGCCACTGTTTACATCCCCCCATGGGGTAACTCTATGTCAGCGCTCGGCAAACTCCATGACGTCATCAGCCTGCTGGAAACGGCTCACCCTGATGCTGTCTTCATCACCGCTGGGGATTTTAACCAGTGCAACTTAGGGACTGTATTTCACAAATAATACCAACACGTGGACATTCCCACCCGCGACAAGAACACCCTAGACAATGTGTAAAGCAATGTATGCGGTGCATACAGAGCCGCACCTCGCCCCCTCTTCGGGCAGTCAGACCACATCTCAGTGTTCCTGTACCCAGCCTACAGACAGAGACTCAAACAGGCAAACCCTGTTACCAAAACAGTTAAACTGTGGTCTCTGGAGACTGAGGACTCCAACAGACTGGGATGTGTTTAAAGCTGCAGCCACAATGGAGGACTCCTCTGTCTGCATAGAGGACTATGCTGAGCATGTGTCTACATGTGGCTACATCAGCACTTGTGTGGATAACATTGTGCCCACCATACAAGTGAAGAGATTTCCCAATCAGAAGCACTGGATCAACAGTCAGGTACGACGCATGCTGTGTGCTCGCTCTCTTGCATTTAAATCAGGCAATGAGACTGAGTACAAAGCTGCAAAGTAAAGAGTGAGGAAGGCCATCACAGCAGCCAAGAGGCAGTACAGGGAGAAACTGGATGGCTTCTACTCCACTGCTGACTCCAGGCAGATGTGGCAAGGCCTGCAGCACATCACAGACTACAAGACCACCACCAGCACCCTGAGCTCTGCAGACACCCTACCAGATGACTTTCCCTCAGCCAGAATATTGTTCCCACTTGCTACAAGAACACAACTATTGTCCCCCTCCCCAAGAAGAGCCCCCCAACCTGCCTGAATAATTACAGGCCAGTAGCACTCACTCCGATCATTATGAAGTGCTTTGAGAAAGTGGTTCTGCCTCACATCCAATGCAGCATACCGGACACTCTGGACCCCCTGCAGTACGCCTACCGTCCCAACAGATCCACCTCGGACGCTATCGCTGCTGCCCTCCACTACTCTTTCTCCCACCTGGAAAACAAAGACTCCTACATCAGGATGCTCTGGACTACAGTTCTGCCTTTAACATGGTCATTCCTCACAAACTCACAAACAAACTGTCTGTACTCGGCCTGCACCCCACCCTTTGCAGCTGGCTGTTGGATCTCCTGACTGGAAGGCCTCAGTCTGTCAGGATTGGAGACAGGACTTCAGCCAGTATCACCACCTACACAGGCACCCCACAGGGTTGTGTCCTCAGCCCTATCCTCTACACCCTGTTCACCCACGACTGTGTCGCTTCCCATAAGGACAACATCATCCTGAAGTTCGACGACACCGCAGCCGCATCAGTGACGGAGATGAAGCGGCTTACAGGAGGGAGGTAACAAGACTGCTGTCATGGTGTGAGGACAACAACCTCGCCCTGAACACAGATAAGACGAAGGAGCTGATAGTTGACATGAGGAGGGAGAGGAGACCTCATCAGCCACTGTTCATCCGGGAGCTTGAAGTGGAGAGGGTGAACAGTTTTAAATACCTGGGCATCCACATCAGTGAGGACTTCACTTGGACATTGAACACCAAACAGCTGGTCAAAAAGGCTCAACAGCGGCTGTACTTCCTGAGGAGGCTGAGGAAGTGCGGGATGTCTCCCAAGATACTCTGCAACTTCTACAGCTGTGTTATTGAGAGCCTCTTGAGCAGCTGTATCACTGTGTGGTACGGCAACACTACTGTGAAGGACCGTACACGCCTGCAGAGAGTGGTAAAGACTGCAGAAAAGATCATCAGAACTCCACTGCCCTCTCTGCAAAACATCTACCACCAGAGAGTCCTCAGGAGAGCTGCCTCCATCCTCAAAGACTCTACCCACCCCCAGCATAGACTGTTCACTCTTCTGCCTTCAGGCCGGAGGTACAGAAGTGTGAAATGCAAATACACCAAGTTAAAGAACTCCTTCTTCCCCACTGCTACCAGACTCTTGAACCTACCTCAGAAATAACCCTTCACCTTACTCTCTACATGTTTACATGTCAAGGACATTACTTAGAGGCACATTCTCACTTAACTGCAAAATTTTATAATTGCACTACTTAACCTTTTGTACTTTTTGCATATTCCACTGCTGTAGATAACATGTACTTACTTGTAAATAATATCCATAACACAATACTGTTTTTGTCACGCCCTGCTCTGTTTCCCTGTGTTTTCCCTGTTTCCTAGTATGTTTCCCCAATAAATTTCCATCACATGTCTCATTTGTAGCTCCGCCCTTTCCCCAGGTGTTCATTGTTTCTTGTTCGTATAAATAGTCCCCTGTGCCACTTTGTCTTCGTCTGTCTTTGCACCTTCATGCATTGTCTGTCGTTCCACGTTTTTGCTATAATTATTTCTACCTTCCTTGGTTCTTTGTAATTACACGTTCTTGTTTATTTCTAGTTACCTGTTTGTCCCGTATATTTCCTTGTTTATCTTGTTAATTCCCTTGTATATATCCACAGCCCTGTTTAGTTATAATCTATTTAGTTTAGTTCTTTGTTATTTTCCCTGTTTGTTTATGTATTTATATTTCCTCGTTTACTCCTTATTTGTTTGTTTTTTTATCTGTTATTTAATAAATCTTGTCTTACCCGCTTTTACGTCCGCCTCCCGTCTGCTCCAGCGTTACAGTTTTCATGTATATATTTCCATCCTGGATGTAAATTTAACACCAATTTAATATTTATATTTAGTTAGTTTATTGTATATTTTCTATTTTTATCTTTATGCGGCATACTTGGCGAGGGGCAAAGATAGAATTTCAATGTATGAGGAAACTTGTTTCTGAACTGTGCACATGACAATAAACTCTTTGAATTGAATTATCTTATTTGGTGTGATGTTTATAAGGTGAGATGGGGGGTTGCTGTGATGTACCTCTGCTTATGTCTCCAATCCTCCTCACAAGAGGAGTACACCATCCGCTGTGCTAAAGGGCTGCAGGAGGGACCGCCCCTGGCCTGCTCACTGTAGGGTTCACGTGACGTAGCTCTGCGAAAACAAACACACACTATTTTTTACTAAGTATAACTAAGTACAGACAGAATTAAAACCCGCTGGCTTGCAGTGTGAACCCTAACCTGCTTTTTCTACCAGAGCATTGTGAGATTTCCAGAGAGCTAGCCTGTGGAATGTATCCAAGCAGTCTATTTTCCAAGGCTGACATTTACTCCCAGCAGACTCAGCACAGTCGAGCCTGTCCATCACCATTTCATTTCATAAGCTGGACCTTTAATTTAAACTATAATAAAAATGAAAAATATAATCACGTAGCTCTGGGCGCACGTGAACGCCTCCGCGTTTGACTTTCAGCACTGTGTGTAGCTGTTCTTAAAAATCATGTTAATTAAATAATAGTTCTATGCTTCTATGTTACAGTGTTAATAAACATAATTCTGATTATATTTCGCTCATTCAATCAGCCTGAAAACAGACAGTTTATGGTTCGGGTTGGGTCGGGCTCGGGCAGAACATGCACGGGCTCGGGCTGGGTCGGGTCGGATTTTTTGGGCCCGATCTAAGCTCTATTCTCTTTTGGTGAAGCTGTTATATTAATACCATTTTAACGGTCATTAGATTGTTGTTTTTGTCCATTATTTTGTTTTGTTTATATATACATATTTCCTTTGAGTCTGGCTTGGTTTGTGTTTGTTATTTCATGCCCAGATGCGTTTTTCTGTTTTTTCCGTTTTTTTCAGTATTACAAGTTTTAGTAATTTTCTTTGGTTGTGTGGAGAATTTTTTTTTTTTTTGAAATTCGTTAGATTATATTTTTGTCAACATTTTGGGTTTATTTTCGTTTGTTATTTTTCTATTAATAATAGTAAATACATAATTGATTTTCTTTTTTTGGAGGGCGAATAATAAAAAGTAACGCAATAGTTAATTTTACTGGTAACTCCGTTAGTAACTCAGTTACTTTTTTGGAGAAGTAACGAGTAACTATAAGTAATTACTTTTTCAAAGTAACGTGCCCAACACTGGTAATGATACATACTGACTGTGTTCCACAGAGATTTAGGTAAATAGCTTTTTCTGCAGTGATGCAGAGCTGAGAAAAGACTGCAAAGAAACACAAAGCTTTGTGACTTTGTGAAAAAACATTCGGAGGCTACTTTCTCCTTTTTATTTTAAAAGAAACCAAGTTTCTTTATAACATGATAAGTCAAGTCAAGTCAACCGTGCAGCAAATATTTTGCACACGATGAGCTCTGTGCTTCGACCTGCCATCTGATTTATCACCTTAACTTCAAACCAACAGCCAAACTTATCCAGAGGCCTTGAAACTTCCATTTGAAGCTGGCTTACTCAGAGCAAAATGTTCCATCTCCTGAGCTGCTGAATTTCAATTCAAATTTATTTGTCACATAAATAGTAATCCACAGTACGACTTGCAGTGAATTGCTTGGAACGTAAGTCTGCTCACACAATATTACAAAATAAAATTTTTAAAATTTACAAAAACAATTCTACACAATTTAAAGTGCAAAACTTAATATGTGCAAAATGCAAAGTTAAAAAGAATAAGGTACTAACATTTACTATCTAAAACCTCCAATAAACAAAACATATAAACAAAAGTATAATCCAGCAGATGATAAAAAATATATAATTAATTTTATAGTATCATTTATAATCAGCAAAAAGTGCTTAAAAATGCTAATTAAAAAAATTACTGAGGGTCTGTGTATACAGATTTAGAAATGTACATAGAAAAATATTATTTTCACATTTCTGTTCCAGAATCATAAAGAATGTTTATGTTTCTGGTTTGAATTGTTGTCTAGTTTCCAAAAAACATCTTGGTTTTAATATATGTTACCCTTAATGTTACCACTATAATGCTATTAATATAACCAATTAAAAAAAACATTTTACAAGTCTTAGTAAAATTGGCCACCTATTCTCAAAGTTACTTACAGTTTCTATTTATTGTCAAATTGAGTACAGAGGACTTACACACTTCCCATTCTTCACACTGACCTGCTTACTACGATTTCTTTCTCCTCATCTGAACTCATATCAATGGGGAAAATGTCCTCATCCTCAGAGTCCCCATTGTCCTCTCGCTTCATATTGTCCACTCTTGACTTCCTCCTTCTCTTTCTCCTCTTCTTTGTTATACTGTTGTCTCCAGAGGCCTGCGCAGGGCCCAGGGACTGGATGGAGGTCCCGGTTATAGGCTCAGTCAGACGAGGTGTGCTGTTTCCTAGCTGTGATTCCATCAAAGCTGAGCCGTCTGTAATTATGGGGGATGTTGCAAGGTAGGGTGGTACCATCTCCTGTGGGAAAGATTTAAACTTTTCATTAATATATGTTTTGCATGACAAATTATGTATGTTAATCATGTACAATACCCTGCATAAGTCAAAGATTATCTTTGGGTTGATTTATTTTTCAGGAAAAACATTTATTGAGCTATTCATTTTCAGCATCAGGAATAAACAGAATAAAAAGAATCCGACTCACATTTTTGTTGATGTCTGGAGTCAGGACTGTAAATACAATGTCTTGCAAAAGTATTCACTCCCCTATTAATCTAAAACCCCTACATAAAAAACCAGTCCAATCAATTGCATTTAGAAGTCACTTTTATAATGAATAGAGTCCAGCTTTGTGTAATTTAGTCTCAGTATAAATACAACTGTTCTGTGAAGGCCTCAGTGATTTGTTTGAGAACACTAGAGAACCAACAGCATGACGAAGACCACGGAACTCACCAGACAGGTCAAAGATAAAGAATCTTAAAGCATGGTTAGATTATAAAAACATATTCCAAGCTTTGAGCATCACAAGCACTGTGCAATCCATCATCCAAAAATGGAAAAAAGTATTCTAAAACTGCAAACCTACCAAGACAAGGCAGGTTAAATACAGGGTTATCCTGAAAGAAAACCTGCTTAAACCTGTTTGTAAAGAAGAATGGTCAAAAATCTCAGGCTAGATACGCAAAGCTGGAAGAGATATACCCTAAATATCTTGCAGCTGTAATTACAGCAAAGTGTGGCTCTAATAAGTATTGATATGGGGGGGGGGGCTGAATCTTTTGCATGTCATGTTTTCAGATTTTTTTATGATTTTATATGACATCACAAGTATGTGCTACTCTGTTTTGGTCTATCATTTAAAATATCAATAAAAATCATTAGTCATTGTAAGGTTATCCCCAAATGTGAAAAAAGTTTATCAAAAGTTCAAGGGGATGAATATTTTGCAAGTAACTGTATAATGTAGAATAAAATGCTTCTATAGATGTATATGTTGATATTCTGCAGCATTGGCAATAATATTCAGTTCGTCTAACACAAGGGCGTTCAATCTATGCACATTGGATTGGTGTGGCTGCAGGTATTCATTCTAATCAATCAGCAACTCACCTTATTCTCCATGATTATTCAGTCCATCAGACTTCAAACAGGCGATCACATGACCTCCTGTTTTGCTGTAATGAAAACCTGCAGTCACACTGGCGAGTGCAGATAAGATTGGACACCCCAATCCAACAGTTTAAAGCACATATTTTTCCTGAGAACGGTGAGGTGACACAAACTATAATCCAAAACTATAATCCATGTTAGGTATAGATTAATACTATGTGCATTAACACAAACACACTTTAAAGCTTATCACAGGAGTCAAACTGTATTATAGCAGAACAGCACTAGCTGATTTCATTATGACTCAAACTAGCACACAAATTTTAGTAATCTACAGTTATGTTATTAGATAGGAACTGCATCAGGGAACAGGGAGTGAGTCACATATCTAGTGTGAATTGCTCTTTTGAGGTCATGCCACAGCATCTCAATTGGGTTGAGGTCAGGACTCAAATTTTCTTCTGTTGAAGTCATTCAGTTGTAGATTTACTTCTATGTTTTGGGTCGTTGTCCTGTTACCTCATCCATCCTCTGTTGAGCTTTAGTTGACAGACAGATGGTCTTAAGTTTTCCTGCAAATTGTCATGGTTAGCCTGGGATTTTTTTTGTTGATGATCTGCGCTGTGCTCTTGCAGTCATATTTACAAGACAACCACACCTAGGGAGAGTAGCAGCAGTGCTGAATCATTTGTAGACCGTCTGTCTTACCTCGGACACATGAATATCAAGTCTTTTAGAGATACTTCTGTAACCCTTTCCAGCTTCATGCAAGTCAACAATTTTTGAACAATTTTGAACAATTTTTGTCTTTTGAGAGCTCTTCTGTGTGAGGCATGAGTCACACCAGGCAATGCTTCTTAAAAACAGCAAACTCAAAACTGGTGTGTGTTTTTATAGGGCAGGGCAACTTTAACCAACACATCCAATCGCATCACATCCTGGCTCCAATTAGGAGTTTACATGTTTTGTTCACCATGCAAACATACTCTTTTCAGTCAAAAAAAGAGAAATTCTGTTCTTTTTCAATTGAGTTACTTTATTCACAGTATGGTTTAGCCCAGGACTAGGCTTACTCCCTGTCCAGTGGATCACACCATAGAGTACAGGAAAACTGTGGCAGCCTGGCTATCAACCGTTATACCAAACTAATGTTTGATGGAAGTATCATCAAACAAACTTGAAAAGATATGGACTTACACAAAATATATACTGTTAGAATGTACTTAAAATTGTAATGTTATCTACTGGCATTTCGTTTACAGCTCGGTAAAAAAATAAGAGACCACTTAGAAATGATGAGTTTCTTTGACTTTACCAAATTGAAAACCTCTAGAATATTATCAAGATGGATGATAACAAGCCATCAAATCAAACTGAACTGCTTGAATTTCTGCAGCAGGAGTAAAGGCATAAAGTTTTCCAAAAGCAGTTGTAAGACTGGTGGAGGAGAACATGCCAAGATGCATGAAAACTGTGATTTTTCCACCAATAATTGATTTCTGAGCTCTTAATACTTTATAATTATGAACTTGTTTTCTTTACATTATTTGAGGTCTAAAAGCTCTGCATCTATTTTGTTATTCTCATTTCTGCAAATAAAAGCTCTAAATGACAATATTTTTATTTAGAATTTGGGAGAAATGTTTGTAGTTTATAGAATAAAACAACATTGTTCATTTTAACCTAACACATACCTATAAACAGCAAAATCAGAGAAACTGATTCAGAAACTGAAGTGCTCTCTTAATTTTTTTCCAGAGTTGTATATTTGTATTGGTAATCTGCTTAAAGAATATATTAGATGTCTCATCAAAAGATTATGGCGCAGGAGTCAAGATTTAGTAGATTTAGTTATAATATATAGTTATAGTAACATAGTTTTTAATTTGATATATGCAACAGCATCTTAACAAAGCCTATCCCACTGTTCCCAGTGTTCTGTTTGTCCATGGTCTCCAGGTTTTCTGGTTTCCATGGCCATAAATTATTATTTCTTTTTATTTAAAAGGAGCATTACGTAATGAACTACTTCCGTATCTCAGCATCTCTCTCACACTGAACAACTAAGGCCGAAGAGACCTTATTTTGGTCAGCTTTTAATTCTAGGTTTATCCAGAAGGTTCAGGGCAGGGGGCTGCTGGAGGAAAGGTTAACTTGGCTTTTGGCAAATAAGGCTGCAGAATGCTTCTACTCTGGGATTGTTTCCAGTAAACAAGAGTCGTGTTTCATGTGGTGCAGCTCGAGGAGATATGGCATGTATTCCATTCCTCAGTGTACTACAGTGTATACAGCAGACTATGCTAGAACTGTAGTGAACACAGTGTACTGCGATGAATTTCTCACCATATCACTCTCGGTCTCCTTCACAAAGAAGGCCTCTCCATTCTCTCCCAGTTTCATGTGCAGGCTGACGGGCTCTCCATTAATCTCTATGTCAACCTAAGCAAAACAGCAAAGTGCTGTCAGTACATTCCTGCATTCTGTAAGAACAAATATCAGATTTACAGGGCTGTAACATAGTATATCAGAGCAATGATTTTACCAAATATTATCATAGTTCGTTTATTGATGTATTAGGGTTTTGTGCTTTTCAAGCTTTGTTTTCTTCCAAATGTAGCTACTTCTTCACTGCTGGGCATTCAGTGAAATAAAATGCCAAACACACTGACACGCTGACACATACCAAAGACACTGCTGCACTGATCTATGGGATATGTGTGAGTCTTCTGCATTCACACTGACAATTCTTGCCAGAAGCTGCTGGTTACCATCATTACCACCTACTGCACGGTCCACTGTGGGTGGTAACATTAGCCTTCTAATGTGTATTCCTGGCAAATGTGGCACGCTGTGAAGGAAGGAATGTTAAATACCTGAAACACAACACCCAATATCAGACCTTAAGGCACAAGGCACACATTCTAGAGTATAAAACAAGAGCACTGCAATTTTTAACATTCTGAAAAAATTCCACATGCCTAAACAATATGGCCAAAATAAAGTCATTGTGCTTCACTAAGCATGCATGCTGAATATTGCATGAACAGTATAACTGCTAATGATTTTAAAACACTGTGAAGATTGTTGAGCCACTTACCACTTTTTCCCGGGAGCGCAGCACCCCCATCTTCCCAAAGCGAACGTGGAAGGGCGAACACTGCAAGGAGCCGTCGGGCTGACGCACCACAATGACATCGATACAGCCGGACAGGGTGGCGGGGTTCAGGCCTCTGTACAGCTCCTTCACCTGCACGAACACCTGCCCTGCCAGCTGCCCTACGTAGTTCATGGTCTGACTCTGCAGGATGGAAAGAGGTCAGAACATCAGCATTTCCTTACCTGCCACTTCTCCTAGAACCCAAAGCTGAAGTTCTTGCCTCTAATATAGTTTCTTGTGGCTGATTACTTACATTACAAATAATAATTATTAAAAAATTGATTCGTCGATTTAAATCAATCTTCATTTGAATGATCTGATATCGACTCATATAAACCCAAACGGATCTTTAGAATTATCCCATTTTTCCCTTATATGCGTACAGTTTTAACGTCTCACGTTTTATCTCGCGAGAACATCCTCGCAGGCATCACCCTCTGCTGGGGGGAGCTGGAGCACGAGAGACGGCGCCCAGGAGTGTGTGAAGTTTCTGTAAAAATGTAAGTAATTTTCTTCTGTATTTCCACTCACTGCTGCATGCTGCAGTTAATTTAACATGTTTTTAAGATGTTTTCCAGTTGTTTTTGCCTGTACTTGACTTAAAGTAAGACCTAATCGGCTGAATCCACAGTTAGCTTAGCGGGTTAGCCTTTTCACCGGCTAAACTAATCCCCCTTTAGACGGGTTTCCTAACACTATACAGTGCCAGTGCGCTAAACTAACCCTGCTGTGGTGCTAGAAGCATCAGCTGGCCGTACAGAGTATTAGGTTTAAGTGTTAGCTGGATTAACTGTAGATTAACCTGTAACTGAGTATTCTAATATGTAATTAGTAAAAGTATGATCGTGTTCTCTATTAAGCGCTGTTATAATTCAGATTATTTTGTCCCCAGGGAATGCAAGGCTCTTACATTATTTTTTTTTTATTACAGTATAAAGTATAGAGCGTGGACAAGAGTTTATGGACAAAAAATTGTGCATTATTTGTTTCTGTGAAGAGTTATGTGAATTTGATTGCATTCACTGACAAGAGCATTAGTGGATGGTTAGTATGTTGAATGATCACCAATGAGCAGCACTGGTTGCAATGTATTAAAAAGAGTAATTTAAAAGAGTTTCCACAAACATTTAACACAATCTATTAGGGGTGTAACAGTACAGAAAATTCACGGTTCGGTTCACACTAGGGTTGGGCGGTATGACGGTATTTCGGTATACCACGGTATTTAAATATGTTGACAGTATTGTAAAATAGTGATTGTATATTAACCACGTGACGTGCCAAACCTGAAAACGGACGTTTAAGACATTCTGCGCATCCACAATGAAAGAGCAGTGGGAGGGGTAAGCAGTTGGAGCCTCCTGATTGGTTATGGGGTGGGGATTCTCACTGAGGAGATCATGCAGCAAAAATTCAATAAACTCTACAGGTTTCACTAATTTTCACCAAAATTATCGCCACAAATAGCCACATTTGTGCTGAAGTGACAATAAATCCTAACAACTAACCAACCACCGAAATGATCACACATCCATTACACAGTCAGCACAATCACACAGCCATAACACATTCATCACACAGTCAGCACAATCACACAGTCAGCACTCAATCACACATCCATTACACAGTCAGCACAATCACACAGTCATTACACATTCATCACACAGTCAGCACACAATCACACATTTATCACACAGTCAGCACACAATCACACATTTATCACACAGTCAGCCCAATCACACAGTCAGCACACAATCACACATTTATCACACAGTCAGCACAATCACACAGTCAGCACACAATCATACATTTATCACACAGTCAGCACACAATCACACAGTCAGCACTATCACACAGTCAGCACAATTACACATTCATCACACAGTCAGCACTATCAAACAGTCAGCACACAATCACACATTTATCACAGTCAGCCCAATCACACAGTCAGCACACAATCACACATTCATTACACAGTCAACACTTACACACAGTCAGCACACAATCACACATTCATTAGACAGTAAGCACAAACACACAGTCAGAACACAATCACACAGTCAGCACTTACACACAGTCAGCACACAATCACACATTCATTAGACAGTCAGCACAATTACACATTCATCACACAGTCAGCACAATCACACAGTCAGCACACTATCACACATTCATCAAGCAGTCAGCACACAATCACACATTCGTTACACAGTAAGCACAATCACACATTCATCACGCAGTCAGCACAATCACACAGTCAGCACACAATCACACATCCATTACACAGTCAGCACAATCACACAGCCATAACACATTCATCACACAGTCAGCACAATCACACAGTCAGCACTCAATCACACATCCATTACACAGTCAGCACAATCACACAGTCAGCACACAATCACACATCCATTACACAGTCAGCACAATCACACAGTCAGCACACAATCACACATCCATTACACAGTCAGCACAATCACACAGCCATAACACATTCATCACACAGTCAGCACAATCACACAGTCAGCACTCAATCACACATCCATTACACAGTCAGCACAATCACACAGCCAAAACACATTCATCACACAGTCAGCACAATCACACAGTCAGCACTCAATCACACATCCATTACACAGTCAGCACAATCACACAGCCATAACACATTCATCACACAGTCAGCACAATCACACAGTCAGCACTCAATCACACATCCATTACACAGTCAGCACAATCACACAGTCATCACACATTCATCACACAGTCAGCACAATCACACAGTCACAACATAGTCGGCATAATCACACAGACATTACACAACCACAATCATCACACACACATCAAACTGTCATTACACAAATAACACACAGTGATCACAATCACAGTTATCACAAAATCATCACAAAATCATTACAGTCAGTACGATCACAGTTATCACAATCACAAAGTTATCACAATTACACAGTAATCACACAACTATTAGAGTCAGCAGAATCACACAGTCTCCACACACACAGTTGAAATGAGGACATTTTGCCTCTCTCAGACTGCAGTCTGCCTGTTTCCAGATCAGGGTGAGAGGCTGAATGTCACATCTAATAACAGACATGGTGCCCTCTGTGAATTCAGATTGCAAAATCACAGAACAACAGCCATGCCAAGGGTGGAGTAAAGCCTGTAATGACCCGAATAAATGGTCAACCACTCTTTCTACAGTTCTGTATAAAAAATGCTAGCAGCACTTCATTTTATTGCTACCTTCACAGGCTTCATTAACATTTAACATTTATTTCTAAAGCAACATTTAAATATTTGTGATAAGATTATTCTGGTACTCACAATGTGGCATTAGATCTTCAAAATTAATTGTATATAGAGTGGTATAAAAAAAATTGGGCACTCCTGATTAGGTGTGTTATATCGCATTGTACACAAAAATATCCCCAACATTTTTTAATATTGTAAACGATATTACTCTGAAATATCGTGCCATATCACCCACCTCTAATTATCATACAGGTTACTACTTTTTTGCTGTTTTCAGCAAAAGGAAAATTCACTGTTCTCATTTCCCATTATATATCTACTAGAGACAGATTATATCTGTGCAGTATAATTTATTTTACTTCAGTCTTTGATCTGGATTATCTGGAGTGCATTATTATGAAATTCTAGGTCATCGACTTCTGCTACAAATCTGATTAAAATTCTAGTACTTTTTTAATATCTCAGTTAGGGGTGTGCCATATTATATCATATGCAATAGTAAAATGTAATTTTTGTTAAATTATTAAATTTTGTTGCAGTAGTGGTAAATTTTTATTTTCATTTCTTTTTTATGTTTTGTCATATTGCCATCGTTATAACAAAAATATCATGAAATATCATTATATTATTTTAGGGCCATATCATATTTCTCATATTTTGAGAAAGAGTTGGGGTGGCCTCTTTGCATCTTCTCTGAAGAGCAGCAACATGGGAGCCTCAAAACACAACTCTCAAATGACCTAAAAGCAAAGATTGTTTAACATCATGGTTTAGGGGAAGGATACACAAATCTCAGAGATTTCAGCTGTTAGTTTCCACTGTTAGGAACATAGTGAGGAAATGGAAGACCACAGGCACAGTTCCAGTTAAGACCTGAAGTGGCAGTACAAGAAAAATCCCAGATAAGTCAACCCACAGACCAGCTCCAAACACCTACAAACATCATCTTGCTGCAGATAGTCACTGTGCATTGTTCAACTACTCAGTGCACTTTACACTAGGAAAGGCTGTATGGGAGAGGAACACAGAAGAAGCCTTTCCTGCGCCACAAACAGAGTCGATTGAGGTATGTTAAAGCACATTTGTTAAAGTTGAGGGTCTCATGGATTTCAGTCAATATCAGCAGATTTTTGAGGACAATGTTCAAGAATCAGTGACAGAGTTGAAGTTGCGCCGGGCTGAATACTTTAACAAGACAACAACCCTAAACACTGCACAAAATCTACTAAATTATTTATGCAGAGGAACAAGTACAACTTTTTGGAATGATCATCTCAGTCCCCAGACCTCAATATTATAGGAAATCTGTGGTGTGATTAAAAGCGGGCTGTTCATGATCAGAAACCATCAAACCTGACTGAACTGGAGATGATTTGTAAAGAAGAATAATCCTAAATAGAATAGAAGCTGTTATTTCTTCCTGTGAAGATCCATGTCTAAGGAAAACACATAATCTGGTTTTATCTTTATTGTCATAGTGCTTCAACACCAGCAGCCCTACATTTGCTCACGGTAGTATTCACCCTGTATATACATGTATACACACCAGAATTAGTGTTTCAGAGAGTGTTAGTGGGTGTGGGGCATCAGAAGCTGCAGCTTTTAATTAAATAAATAAATAATGAATTAAATGTATGTATATAAACAAATGGTTACTGGACGGAGCACTAAGACGCGCTAAAAACATCTAATAATTAAGATAAATTTTTATTTTGAAGGGTCAGATGGTTTAGACGGTGATTATTACCCGAGGAAAAATCATTCCCCAATACAGATTATGAAATATATTATGCACTGTAGAAAAGCACAATTTTCGCGGTTTAAGTTAAATACAGACATAATGGGATCGCGGTGATGTTGATAAGTGTAAGTGAAGGTATATGATGGAGCGGAATGGTGGAGGGGAGGTTAGAGGGGTACCTACATTACTGCAGAGCGAGTTCCCGTCGGGTCAGTCCTTCCTCCAGCTGCCTGCAGCGCTGACCCGTCTGATCATACCGCTGTACGATTAATGTTATATATATGAATCTATATATGAGTGTGATTCAATCCGCGGGTTGCGGGTCTCTGTGTATCTCCGCCGCTGTATTCACACCACGGCTCACAAACAACATCCCTCCGCCCTAGCAGTCCTCTAAACCCCGCCCTTATTCCCATAAACCCCACCCACATGCGCTGCGATTGGCTACTCATACTCAGAAGCTTCCCTATTAGAATTTAATGCTAAAATATAGCCTCATTTCCTAAAACCCTGATTGTGAAGCACATTAAAGGTATCCTTCCTCTAAAATCCATTTTTACTTGTGAAATACTATACAGTATATGCATGCTCTGTGTCTACGTCAATAGGCCTTTTTCTCGCTTCCGGGGTCTACATTTCTGGTCTAGACAGTTCTGTGTAAACTCACTTCTGTTTGGAGCGCTCGTTCTTTTGCCATAGCGCAAGTGACCATTAAATGTTTTTGCAGCATACTGCTGTGCTCTAATTCCAAACAAAAACAGCCTTATTTGAGTTTATATATAATACATATATAACTACATATCATAAATCCATGCTTCTTTTTACAGTCATTACAACGTTTGCTTTTGGGTTCCTGGGTCACAAACACTAGAAACCCTATCCTTCACCTTAGGTAAACCGTGCCTCTTTGTTAAAGTAGAATAAGATGAATAGTTTACTGTTTACTGCTAAAGTGAACAAACAGAAAGAACTGAAACAGCAGAAGAAAAGCATGGGGCGTAGTTCAGTACCGTAGTTGCCAGACGGCAAGCGGCTGTTAAAAAGGTGTGTGTTGGTGGAGTTTATAAAACTCAACAGCGCATCGGGTTGTAATAATAACCAGAGGTTAAAAAAAGCACTAAAATAAAGTAACAGTACCTTTACTTTGCCAAAATTCTACTCAAGTAAAAGTACCCATCTAAAAATCTACTCGAGTAAAAGTAAAAAAGTACTTAAAATGTACTTTGAGTAAAAGTTACATAGTTACTTTTAATTATTTGATGTATAAAAGTACAACAACTCATAAATTAATTATTATTAATTAATATATATATATATATTATATATATATTAATTATTATTCCACATAATAATTTGAACCTTTCAGGCAGTATTTGTTCAGACCACCCAATAAAACATTTTCAAGAACAAGTAGTATAGGTTTCTATGATCCATTTTTTTCTTTACTGTTAAAAAGTTATGGTCACATAGGTGAATATATACTGTATATTTTATAGTTTATATATGTAGTATCATGTTTATGCTGTTATATGTTAATAGTTTATAGATATAATAAAATAAATAAAATAATAAATACTTATATATTTATTTACATAAACTAAATAATATATATATAGTGCTGGACGATATGGCCAAAATTTATATCACGATATATTCCTTAATTTCGGTCGATACAATATAATTTCGATATCGATATAAATACTTTGAAGGCCTCAGAAAACTGCTAAGAATCCCTGCAATGGATATCTGTACACTACTGTCTGAAATTTTAATTTAAGTCTTTGAAACCTCCTTTCACAAAAACATTATAATATTTAAGAAATAAAAAAATGTCAAAATAAATCAATGCTCAATTTTTTTTTTTGCATATAGCAAAATAAAAATATGACATCCCTGTCAAACATAAGCCTATATAAATAACTAAAAATAACTTTAAATTACAATAGAGGCAGGTCATCTTACTCTTTTGTAAATATATTTAACAGATCAAAACAGACGTTTTCTGTAGTCTGCAGAAACAGGAGATGCTCCAGAGACCCCAGGAGTAGGCCTTTATCAAAAAGGCCTACTAGGACATTTTTATTTATCTCTGATGTGTGATTTTTTGTTGTTTTTATTCACTTGTTCCTAAAAGTTTGTTTCTGATTTTATTTTCGCTGTAGCACTTTGAGATTTCTTTGAAATGTAAAGTGCATTACAAATAAAATGTATTATTATTATTATTATTATTATTATTATTATTAAGTGTTTCAACTAGGATAAAGGATACAAGAAGCCTTTATATACATAAAAGGAACATGACATCCCATATATATAGTATAGGACACAAGCCATCAAAGTGACAGGTTGACCTTTATTTGACCCCGCCCCCTCCCGCCCCCCCCTCCCCCCTCCCCCCTCCCCCCCCCAAACACCTGTTCAATAAATCAATCAAAGATAATGATTAATAGTGTTTATGTGTAATAGAATATTTTCCCGCTCTTTTTGAAAATGTATGGCTGATAGTTTCCCATCCTCCCAGCTGTTCAGGCCCCCCATATTCAGATAATCAATCAATCAAGAATAATGATTAATATTGTTTATGTGTAAGAGAATATTTTCCCGCTCTTTTTGAAAATGTATGGCTGATAGTTTCCCATCCTCCCAGCTGTTCAGGCCCACCATATCCTGACAATCAATCAATCAAGAATAATAATTAATAGTGTTTATGTGTAAGAGGATATTTTCCCGCTCTTTTTGAAAATGTATTGCTGATAGTTTCCCATCCTCCCAGCTGTTCAGGCCCACCATATCCTGACAATTAATCAATCAAGAATAATGATTAATAGTGTTTATGTGTAATAGAATATTTTCCCGCTCTTTTTGAAAATGTATGGCTGATAGTTTCCCATCCTCCCAGCTGTTCAGACCCCCATATTCTGATAATCAATCAATCAAGAATAATGATTAATATTGTTTATGTGTAAGAGAATATTTTCCTGCTCTTTTGGAAAATGTATGGCTGATAGTTTCCCATCCTCCCACCTGTTCAGACCCCCCATATCCAGATAATCAATCAATCAAGAATAATGATTATTAGTGTGTAAAAGAGAATATTTTCCTGCATGAGAATACTTTTACCCACAGCCAAACCTGTTCGGAGGCCCCTCTCTCACACACACACACACACACACACACACACACACACACATACAGGCACGTACACGCGCACAGACATACACACACACACACAGTCACGGTCCTGCTCACACACCCGCCAGCCCCCCTTAACCAAACATTCAGTCTCTTGACTTCACACACACACACACACACACACACAGTGAGACATGTTCAGACACAAAATTATTTTATTTATCCGAGCAACCAATAAGGAATAATTACGTGTAGATACGTGTACATACGTAATATAACCACGCCCTTTATTCAATAAAAGCAGAGAGGTTACGGTACTCTACCAAACATTCAACAGGCGGTGGTGTTTCTAACGTTACACGGGTAAGAGTTTATAAGATATTGTTTAATTCAATTTATATATTTTATAAAACTATATCATTAAATAATTATTGTTTTATTTGATTTATTCCTTAGCAAAAGATCGCAAAACATGGATGCTCTTACAAACGCACCAAGAAAGGAAATCGCAGGGTCTGAAAAGAATCATGTATGGCCGCTATCAGACGGTCGATTCTTTGGATTTCGTTTCCACGATGATATGAAATGCGTCACTCTGTGTATCGGTCCAACAGTAAGATTTGAGGATGCGACCGTTTTGATAACTCTTAATGGAGAGGAATGGCATAGCTTCTCAAGACATTGTTCAGTTTTTAACACCTATCTCATTTACAGAAATTGTTACTGTAAACCGGATTACCATGAGAAATTTAATTTAACATGGACACCCTATATACAAACCGGAACAATGTTGCGTTCATTCAATCTATATCCGTATTTAAATGCCAAATCGTACAATGCCAGACTTACAATTGTTCACGAAGTTACAAGTTTATTAAAACAAAACAATTTTTTTGAACAGGAATGTAAAATTGAATTACAAAATGATGACTTCAACGCAATGCAGACGTACTTTGCAATAATAGACCGTATGTTCATTGAGAGCATCGTTGAAAAACATTAAATCTGATACAGAATTTCTGAGCTTCTGAATGCGTTATCATCAGTAAAAACTGAATAGTTTAGAGTGCAGTGTATCTTAGTGTTTGAGTCTGTGTCAGCGGCAAGATTTGTACCACGGCCTGCTGTATTGTGTTTCTGATCTTCCAGGACAGCTGCGTGACCAATTAGTGATTTCTTACTCAAGACTCGCATGTGCCTGTCAATGTATATAAACACGGAGTTTTCTTCATACGGTCACAAACATTTTCAGAGCTCAAGAATCTCTTTCGTTGGAAGATAATGGAGTCTGGTAAGTTTGCTTTTGGTCTGGATTGAATATAAATATTTTTATTATTATTCATACTGATGTTAATATAGTATGGTTATTTAGAATGTTGTAGAACGTAATTAGAATGTCAAATATAATACAATGTTTTTAAACCAAATTATATTATAGTAATGTTTCGTTCTATTCTTTTAAAATAGGTAACATTCAGAAATGTTTTTAATGTGAGTAATTTTTATCATGATGAATTTTTAGAAATAATGTGATAAGTTATGTTTTATACTATTGGTGTAATTTATACTATTGGTGTAATACTGAAAATGATGCTTTTTTAAAAAAAAATATTAATAAATTATTTTATTTAATTATTATTATTATTATTATTATTTTTATTTATTTATTTATTTATTTTTTGTAGAGTTATGTAATAATTCAACGTTCAGCAACTATCAATGCAACGAAACACCAGGGGTCAATTATATCCAAAAACCTCCAACTCCATACGGTGAGAAAAATATATAGTTTTCTAATTATTGTACACACATTCACACACACATTTTATTTTCTATATTCTCTGTTCTAAGTATGTAATGATTTAATTATTTTAGAACTGACTGCTGAAACAAGAAGCAGAAGTCCCATTTACATCACTGATACTCCGCCCAACAGCTCCACAATTCCAGGTAAGTGAAACATTTTTATCAATATTTAAGTAATACAAAATATATATGTTATTATCTATCATTTATTAAACCTGTGTATTTTCTGTTTGTTTGAACAGGGTGTGATTCTCCTGCGTATGCCAATAACGGTAATCAATCTCCATACAGTGAGCAGAAGATTTTAATTTTTTTCTAAATATTGTACACATACACACACACACCCCTCCCCTACTCAGTCGCCAGCATGATCTGCTCACACACACACATACACACACACACCCCTCCCCTACTCAGTCGCCAGCATGATCTGCTCACACACACACATACACACACACACCCCTCCCCTACTCAGTCGCCAGCATGATCTGCTCACACACATACACACACACACCCCTCCCCTACTCAGTCGCCAGCATGATCTGCTCACACACACACATACACACACACACCCCTCCCCTACTCAGTCGCCAGCATGATCTGCTCACACACACACACATACACACACACACCCCTCCCCTACTCAGTCGCCAGCATGATCTGCTCACACACACACACATACACACACCCCTCCCCTACTCAGTCGCCAGCATGATCTGCTCACACACACACATACACACACCCCTCCCCTACTCAGTCGCCAGCATGATCTGCTCGCACACACACACACACACACACACACAGTATTTTAATCAATAATATTATTTATTTTTAGATGTAATCCTGAACTCTCCATCCTACTCCCCAACAATCCCTAGTAAGAAACTTTTTGTCTCATTATTATATTTTGTATATATTGTGTGCGTATATAATATAGCAAATTATCTTATTCAATGTTTCAATGAATAGATCGTGAATCTGATCAACAATCCCCTGCGAAAGGTTATCAGTACAGCCATAATGACACGCTTTCCGGTAAATATGTCTTATAATTAAACTTGCACATACGTGTATGTGAAAACACATTAGTGATGAAACGTAATATATTGTTATCTATGTGTGTTTTAGATTCCGATGTTAACGCCAATGATGATCTGAGGGACGATCTACGCGATCTACGCCACCTTCACAAGTCTGTGTCTTTGACGTTCAAGAAACTCATGCGCGTGAAAACACACGGGTCAAGAGTTCAAAGTAAGCATGTTCATGCATTGTGTAAGAAACGTGTGAGCCTTTATATGAATCAATGTACTACCCTACTCAATAAACACCATGTCTAGGAAAAGGTGTGATAATTGTTTTAATATTGAAGCCAAGAGGTGTAAAATCAGACAGGAATCTGAATATGCCCCCAGCACATCCGATCATTTAACTTGTGAATGTGTATCAGATACAGAACTTACACTCAACTTACAGCATGACCATTTCCATCAGTTAAACCAAAGTTTAGATAGACTACGGAATGAATGTAATCCTTCTGTAATAGAAGCTGTTAATCGGCTTAACGAAAGTTTAGCTTTAACGCCCGATCGCAATAATGTTACGGAACAGTCTGTAACAACGCCTCAAAATGTAACGCAAGAATCAAACATAGATTTGTTTCACAATCTAAACCAAAGTTTAGATAGACTTCGGAATGAATGTAATCCTTCTCTATTAGACGCTGTTAATCGGCTTAACGAAAGTTTAGCTTTAACGCCCGATCGCAATAATGTTACGGAACAGTCTGTAACAACGGCTCAAAATGTAACGCAAGAGCCGATGGTTGATTTGTTTCACAATCTAAACCAAAGTTTAGATAGACTTCGGAATGAAGCGGATAATGAAAATCAACATTCACACACTTTGTCATCTGGGCCTAATCAAGCTTTCAGTGTAACAGTTCACAATAACGAGAATGTACAGGATCAGATAGGATATGGTGTAGAAGGTGAAATACCGCAGGATATACATGTAAACAGGATAGACAGATTCAACACCACAGAAATTAGACGGCCTCTAAACTTTTCCTCATTGGGAAACGTTGAATCTTTCGATGAATTTTACAACTATGTGATGGAAGTTTTTAACCAAACCGTCGAGGTAGCAAATGGTTATATTGGTCCGAAGGATTCAGTATATGTGGAAATTCAAGGAGATTCGCTCAACGTTTCAGCGAGCGTTGAAGTAATCGACGGAGTCATAAACCCTAATGATATTGTAACAATGATTGAACAAAGCATGCAGAGCAAATTTGAAATTCTTTCCGACGAAACTCTACAAATTGTGATTCGAATTGTACACCCGCCGCGCGGAGGCGCGCGCGTTAAGTTCTCACAAATGTTCAATTCAGAAATTGTTCGGAACAAATTGAAACATCTGTTTGATTTTCAAAATAAAGACAACCTCTGTTTCGCCCTATGTGTTTCCAAACTACTGAATCCAGACCTAAACGATTACCAAGTAGAGCACATTGCAAAACGGTTACAAGCCGATGTAGGGATGTCTGAAAATGACGCCGTTAGCTTTGCCGACATTTCATTGTTTGAAAAGTTACTCGATTGTAAAATCGTAGTGATGTACAGGGATGCTTTCAAAAAAGGGTACTCGTTTTTCCAAAACAGTACGATACCTCACGAAAAAACATTGTTCCTATTCCTGCATGAAAACCATTACTACGGTGTTAAAAACCTTAAGGCTGTGCTGGGTACCGGGTACGTTTGTTCTCACTGCTACGCGGGGTATAACGATGAGAATCATCATAAATGCGAGTACAGATGCAACGTTTGTCAGGATAACGATTGTCCCAAGCTTCCTAAAAATACGGTGCAATGTCAAGACTGTTTGAGGTTATGTAGAACACCGTATTGTTACGAAAAGCACAAGGTCAAAGACGACTCTGGTAAAAATTTGTGTGAAACTAGATTCTACTGTGCACAGTGTAACACCGTGCAGCACGGTAGAAAAGGGACCAGCAAACACAGTTGTCGCGCAAACCTATGCCGTCAATGCGGTGCTAAAGTAAACCCTGAATTTGAACACGAATGTTTTATAACGCCTCTAGAAAAGGAAAAGAACAACAAAAAGTACATTTTTTACGATTTTGAAACCAATCAAGAGTCAGGAAATCACATCGCAAATTTTATATGTTGCAGTACTTTTAAGGGTAAAGTTTGGACGGCTGAAGGACCCGATTGTGTTTCAGCGTTTTTTAAACGCTACCGTAGAAAGAAATACAAAGGCTACACGTTCTTGGCGCACAACGCTAGAAGTTACGATTCGTACATTTTATTGAATCATTTGGTCCGAGAGGGGATCAACCCCGACATCATAGCGCAAGGTGGTAAAATATTGTGCTTTGAAGATGTCGAGTTCAGACAGAGATTCATAGACAGTCTCTCTTTTCTCCCTATGAAGCTGAGCGCGATTCCCAAGGCTATGGGATTCAAGAATGAAAAAAAGGGTTATTTTCCTCATTTCTGGAACACTCTTGAAAACCAGAATTACATCGGCCCATACCCGGCAGCCAAATATTACGGTGTAGACACCATGATGGATAAAGAGAGACAAGAGTTTTTTGAATGGTACAATACTCTGTCTGGCAAGGTGTTTGACCTCAGAAAAGAGTTGGCCGATTATTGCGTGAATGACGTTCACATTCTCAGAAAGGGGTGTTTAGCATTCAGGGAGCAGATAATGAGCGGTACGGGTGTAGATCCTTTCAAATGCATCACCATAGCCAGCGTCTGTTTGAAAATCTTTAGAACACATTTTCTGACGGACAATACCTTGGCTATACCACCGCATGATGATTATATCAGCAGACAGAAGTCGTTCTCAAACTCTGCTATTCAATGGCTCGAGTACCTCTCAGACAGAGGGAAAATTCCGATTCGACACGCTCTCAACGAAGGTGAAGTTCAAATGGGTCAATATTTTTTAGACGGTTATTTTACCGACGGCCACACGCAAAATGCTTTCGAGTTCTTAGGATGCTTTTTTCACGGTTGTGATAAATGTTTCCCTGCAAACGCGCGTCACCCTCTAAGTAAAATTGGACAAACCTTCGAAGATGTTAAACAACACTCTTTGCAAAAAATTAAGAATTTGCAAAACATCTACAATATGCACGTTACAACAATCTGGGAACACGCGTGGAACGAAATGAAAAGGACAGATCAGGACGTAATAGCGTTTCTCAAACGTTTTGACTTTCCCGAGCGTTTGAAACCGAGACAAGCTCTTTTTGGCGGCCGTACAAACGCGTTACATTTACATTACGTAGCTCAACCCGGAGAGAGAATCGATTATTACGATTTTACATCGTTATACCCCTACGTAAACAAGACAAAAAACTACCCCGTAGGTCACCCAACCATCATTTTCCGCGATTTTGAACCGTTGGAAAATTATTTCGGCCTCTTCAGAATAAAAATTTTACCCCCTAGGGGTCTTTGGGCCCCCGTTCTCCCTTATAGGGTGAAAAACAAGCTTTTGTTCCCTCTGTGTAGGGTGTGTGCCGAGTTACAACAGCAGCAATGTTGTAAACATGCTGACGAGGAGAGGGCTCTTACGGGTAGTTGGTGTAGCGTGGAGGTTATGAAGGCTCTCGAAAAAGGCTACAGAGTGTTGAAAGTTTTCGAAATCTGGCACTTTCCTAAACAGACGCATGATTTGTTTGCCGGATACATCAACAGGTTTCTCAAGACAAAACAGGAGAGCTCAGGTTACCCGTCTTGGGTAAAGGACGAATCTGATCAAAAAGAATACGTTAAAAGGTACAAGGAAAACGAAGGCATAGAACTCGATCCGTCTCGCATAGAGGTTAACCAGGCCAAGAGATCTGTGGCAAAGTTGGCGTTGAATTCTTTGTGGGGTAAAATGTGTCAGAGGTCTGATAGGATTAATACTTGTCTAATCAGCGATCCCAACCAATTTCTAGAGTTCATGTTCTCGGACACGTACGACGTAAGTCACTTTTCTTTTCCGAACCCTCAGATGGCGCTGGTTCAGTGGCGTTACGCAGACACCAGATTCATCAAACCGAGTAAAGCTAACGTGTTTATCGGCATATTCACTACCGCTTACGCTAGACTCGAGCTGTACAAGCTGATAGATGGTCTGCAACAAAGATGTCTCTATACGGATACAGACTCTGTCATTTTCAAAAGTAAAGATGGCGATTGGATGCCCCCCCAGGCGATTACTTAGGCGAGTTAACGAGTGAATTGGATCACGGAGATCATATTGTGGAATTTGTCAGCTCTGGACCAAAGTCCTACGGTTATCGAACTCGTTATGGGAAGACTGTAATGAAGGTAAAGGGTATAACGTTAAACTATACCAACGCCAAAATTGTGAATCTGAGCTCTTTGATAGATCTGGTTGACAAAAGTGTGAAAAGCCCCGACTGTACCGACGAAATTATGACGTCCAACAATCAAATCGTCAGAGATAAAAGAGGTTTTCACTTGAAAAACAAATCACAAACTAAACGTTTCCGAGTAGTGTACGATAAACGCGTTCTATTACCGGATAGCGCCACAATTCCTTACGGATATTAAACATTTACTTTGCTGAAAAAATAATGGCCGTACCTAACTCGTTCGATGCTAGACTTCAACTTCCTTTTTCTTGTATAGTTTGTGGACCCAGCAATAGCGGAAAATCTTTTTTCATCAAAATGTTACTTGAAAATTGTACGGACTCAATGTCTAAAATTCCGGACCGGATTGTATGGTGTTACACTTGCTGGCAACCCCTCTACGACGAGTTGATGGACAAACTAAACATTTATTTTGTTCAAGGTATACCCGAATCATTGTGCGACGATGAACTTTTCCCTCCGCACAAAACAAACTTGTTGGTGATTGATGATTTGATGGAGTCCGCTAGCAAGAGTGAGGAAGTAGAAAAGGCTTTTACAAAATATACCCACCATAGAAACCTCAGCGTGATCTATTTGGTTCAAAATTTGTTTTTTCAAGGGAGAAGTAGCAGAACTATAAATTTAAATACCAATTACATGGTGCTTTTTAAAAATCCTAGAGATAAGCTACAGATCAACGTGTTGGCGCGTCAGATGTACCCCCGTAACAGCAAGTACTTTTTAGAATGCTTTCAAGACGCTACCTCTAGACCCTATGGGTATTTATTAGTAGACTTGAAAGCTTCAACGCCAGAAGATCTTAGACTCAGATCGGGTTTGTTTTTACAGGAGGTTCCTGCGGTGTACGTACCGAAGAAAAAGGTTTTCGCATAATGTCCGATCGGTTAAAGAGAAATTATCAGGTTTTGAAATCGCTACATCAGGCATCGCCTCGAGAAAGGAAACTTATACTGCGTCAAGCTCCCACAGACCTCGTACTAGCCATTTGTGAAATAGCATTAAATCTACTGAGAGGACGCATTCCTTTAACGGCTCAACAGTACGCTCGACTGAAAAGACAGAAAAAAGCGATTAAACTTTTTGCCGATAAAAGAAAATCTGTAAAGGTTAAAAGAAATACTATTAATCAATCCGGAGGTTTTCTTCTACCTTTGCTAAGCGTCGCGGTACCCTTCATCAGCAGCTTAATAGCGGCCCGTCAGAAATAGCATGGAAAACGCTGTGAAAATGTATCTGGTACCTCAGCAGCAACTTGATAAGATTAATTCTGTGTCGAGCGGAAAACCTAATGTTAGACAGACGGTGGAAAATGATCTGGATGCTACCATGAGACATATTCTGAATAGGTCTGATTTGATGCCTTACGAAAAGGCCAAACTTTATGCCTCGGTCTTGCAAAGATTCCTAAACATCGTCAAACAAGGAGATGAGGAAACGGTTCAATTAACTCTGTCCCTGCCCGTAGACTCTAACAATAAAACAATACCGGAGACCGATGTGGATCGCGGTGCGTCCGAAGACGTAATTGTCAAAGAAGTAATCGGAAACATTCCGGCAAGAAACAGAAAAAATGCTTCTTTCATCATGGAAAAAATATCCAAATCTAGCGACGTAGCTTCCTGGAATGATAAAGGTGAATTCATTTTCAAAGGAAGGACGATCAGGGGTTCACACGTATTGGATTTGATTAAAAACCTCACGGCCCCTCAAAAAGTGTCGGATGATCGCAGACCTTTGGGGTGGATCGAGATGTTAAAAACTGTAGCCGGATTGAATATTCCCTTTTCAACTATACCTAACGTCGGCGTTCGACGTAAGATAACGGACATTAAAAGAGGCGATCCTTTGTACTCACCAAGCTCAACTTCTAAGAGCGATGACTCTGACTCTAGCATTGACACTCTTGAGCCTGTTTTCAAGTCTCCTCGTTTTACCTCAACACCTTGGATAAGTTTTTAATCGTGCATGTCTTTAAAAATGTTATAAATGATGATGATGATACAATGTAAATATTTGTTATTCTTTATTTCATTAAATGTATATACTTTAACATGATTTACATCTACAGAGTCGTTATTTCACACTACACTCTAGTTTATGCACTGAACACATTTCACAAATTGTTTTTTATTCACTCTGGGATATATATTTTTTACAAAAGCTTTAACCATATCATCGTTTCTTTTCAAATCATCCGTATACATAGACATAATTTGATTAAAAGAATAGCCTCTAGCTCTGTGACACAAAAAGAATACGCAGTGTTGCCCGCAGTAAGTCGAGTCACTCCTTTGAACTTGTTTTGAGTTGTGTTTTATTTCACAACAGTTCTTTTTAAAAAAAGAATGAATAGAATCATGAAAGAGTTCAGAGTTTGGCGGATTTCCGTACGAATCAAAAAATTCTCCCGAGGCGTCATCGTTGAGACATATGGCCAACCAGTGTTCTCCGGGCATGTAGCTGGGGTGAGTGTTTACGATGAAAAATGCCGGAGCGCGTTCCACCTTATTCTCGGGTAGTTCATCGCAAGGAAACACACCGTAGAATATCTTTTTCGCAGGAGGATAACTTTTCATCAGCACGGAAAGTTCTCTGGTGTCCATAATTACTGATAATCGATGAGGACGTTTCGTCGATTATTGATTTCCAGCATAGAGTCGAAGCTGGCGTATACAATTAGATTTACCGTTCTCGGTAGAGGGTTTCTGAATCTGAGTTCCAACCTCATATTTCCCGACTTTATCAAAGATAGATGTTGTCCGCAATCATCCGGGCTCAGGTTAAAAGCTAAAAGGGTGTATCCTTGAGAATAATCCTGGCGGTTTATAGCCAAAGCTTGATCCTTTAGATTTTTCCCTGAAGCTAAAACCAACGAATGAAATTCGCGGACGGCATTACCGCTTTGAAAATTAGGTTGAAACGGTTTTGCAGGGTGCTGAACACCGTCGACGTACAAAGCAATAAACTCTGCATCATTATGTTTAAAGTTAAAAGGATTTTTATCATATGCACCGATAAAAGCGTCATTATCAATCATACCAATTATAACCGTTTTAGGGAGAGGTCCGAGGAATAAATTCTCTTGGGTGCATACGCGACTCCCCACAGGTAGGCTAAAAGTCTTCATACACACTCTTTCAAGCGGGTATTTAGCCGTAGCGTTAAGTAAAGCCTGCGCGTGCCCCATCTTGACAGCCGGGGAAACGGAGACTTTTTTTACGTACAGAGAAGCCGTTAGTATTTTAAGTGTGTAATCCCTGGCTCCTTCTTTCATCATGCAAAATTCGTCCTTACTTCGAATCATCTTAATTTTCAAGTCAACTCCGTTCAGTAAAAGTTTTTCTTGAAAAAATATATCGGAGTGGATATGACCTATTAAGTCAAAGATTCTACTTTCTTGGCTGTAAGAAGACCTGATTTTGAAGCCGTTGTTACGTCCTTGAGGATCGGTCGCGTCCATGTGGCCGTACGAGTCTTTGTAAAATAATCCTGCGGTGAATTGTGTATCCAAGGTATGTTTGCTATAGTTAAGAAGCAATTCCATTATTGCCCTGTAGGGGTAGGTATTACTCGACTGGCTGATGAGTCGATCTCCCAGCATGACGTCTACTTGTGAAAAAAGAGACGCTATAGGATAGTTTATTACACCCACCTTTGAATCGTTAGCCAAGTCTGTACCGTCAGAATTTGTGATTTTACATCTCAGGTGTAAAAAAGTGTTGTTCAGATCTAGGTAGTCTTCACCATTTCCTGCCACGTAAAACTCCAAGGGTCCGTCATCGGTCAGAGCCGAAAGAGGAGGGATTTCGACGTAAGTATACTTTTCGACGCTAGTCTGCGTGTACGGCACTGTAAATAAATCTAATTCGGACTTGGTACATTCGGTTGAAAGTCTGTGAAGTAAAGCCATGGTTTTAGAAAATGTTCACCTTTCTTCGTTTATCCGAGACTGAGGGAGAGCGCTTGTTGCTCCTCCGTTTGTGTTTTTTCAATATGATCTTTTTCACAGACGTCTTGCGTTTTTTTATTCCCAATCGTTTTACGCATTCCCGGAGGTCTCCTAAAGTTCTTGTAGGCAAATGCCGCGAGACCGTCACCCTCTTGTTTTTGTGATTTAGATTTTACGACGTTGCTTACCACGTCGCTTACGATACTTTTTGCAGCGGTTTTTAAATGAGGTTTAGCAATCGTTATTCCTCTTTTTAAAATTGGTACCGCCATTCTAAAGAGTGATTTGAAGATCCCTCCTAAGCCCGAGCCGTACATCACCGGGGAGCCATAGTACCCCGGAAGACCGTTGCCTGCTTGATGCTTATAATAGTCCACATAGATCTGAGGGTCTACGTACCTTTCACCAATCATTGTTCAAACACGAAAGGAATGCTTTGCGGGTCTAAAATGAAGTTTAGCAACAAATTTTCCGTAGAGAAAACGAATATGTTTGTTCTGATCGGATTTTACCTCTATAACTAAATCGTTGATAAGACTCTTGCTCACAGGTACGTAATGCGGCTTGTCATAAGTTATTGTGACAATTTCATTGTTTTTCCCGCTTATATGTACGCATCTCAGTAGCGGTACAAAACTATCGCCGACCCTTTGATGATGAATAATGTCTGTATAAACAAACATGGTGTAAAATCCTGCATGAATATCGGCCAGATAGGGCGCTTCAGGGTTACTCTGAGTGAGGTCCGTAGCGTCATCCATACCTATCATATAGCCTAATCTCCCGTTGGAAACGCTCAACGAATACGGTTTTTTGGTTTCCATGCGGATTTTGTTGGTCTGAGCATTATAAACAATAGTTAGGTCTAAAGCTAATTTTTCTAAAGTCGCATTCATTTCACGAACCACTTGTTCTATGTCACCGTAATACCCTTCACTCATATGACAGCTATACAATTCATGATTTATTCCATCGTCGTAGCGGACAAAAAAGACGGTTTCGCGATCCTTCAAAGAGTACCACGTGTGGGGGTATTGCACTTCAGCGAGAGCCACCTCCCAATCGCCCGCCAACTCTATGGGCTTTGCAAATTTAGTTGTGTAACACGAAATCTTATTGTTGGGATACACGTGATTGGAAGAGTTGCTGGGGAGAGTCACAAAGAAACCGTTCTCTTCCATGATGCGCTGTTTATGATAATCGGTCATTACAAACGAATCTACTTATTCTTTGACTATGTTCACAATGTCTTTGGCCGGGATCCACGAGTTGAATTTATCCGGCCACCCCACCCATTTCACTAAACACATTTTTTTCCTATTTTGCATCCTTTCTTGTATTATTTTTTCTATTTTAAAGGATTTGTCTTTTCCGACTATAATTTTTTGCAGTTCCGGTTCGTAAAACGTACCCGTTATTTCTTCACCGTCGGCATCATGTAGTTTATATACCGGAGGATCTCTCGGAATCCTTTCGGAAATTGTAAAATATTCATCCGTATAGTTTTGTTCATACCCCTTTTCAAAATGTGCTTTTAGTCGCGAAATCCTGACAACGTCACCGATCTTAAACTTGAAGCGTAGTTTTTTAACTCTCGAAGGAAACAGTCCGTACAAGGTTTTAAAAACTTTGAAGGAGTTTGTTTCATCAACCTCGACAGGTTTCATTTTGATGCTGCTGTGGTAGTTATGATTGTACGAGTGAACCAATTCCTGAACCACATCGATGTACTTTCTCGTATTAACCGCTGTAAAGTATTTCCACATTTTATTCCTCAAGGTCCTATTAAACCTTTCACAAACAGATGCTTTCTGACCCGTACCCGTAGCAAAGTGAACGATGTTGTGCTTTTTCATTAATCCTTGAAAATTTTTGTTGAAAAATTCTTTTCCTTGATCCGTTTGCAATTTTTTAGGAACACGCCCTTCCTTAAGAATAGAATTAAAAGCGTCGGTCACCTCAACGCCCGTCTTGTTTCGCAATACGCGTACCCAAGCGTATTTAGATAAAATATCTATACACGTTAACATAAATTTCATATCTTTGTTATCCTTTGACAAGTTTGACATATCCACTAAATCGGCTTGCCATTGTTCATCCATGTTTTTCACAAACACTCTGTTTGTTTTAAATTTTCCTAAAACAGGTTTGTGAAGAGTATACGCGTCCTGCGCAGACAGCCAGTTTTTAACATCTTTAATATTCGCTCTCGATCCTTTTTTCTCAAAAATTGCCCTTTGTAAACTCTCAACCCCTCCGTAAGACCCAGGGTTGGAGGGGTCATAATAAATCTTTTTCAACAAGCCCTCAGTCATTGTGCTAGGTCTCACCAATAATGGACAGAGAATAAGAATGTAATCAGCTTTTATTACTACAAACTCAAAAGCCTCGTTAAATGATACACATTTACATTATTTTGTTTTTCATTAAAAAAAGATATCAAACAGTTTACAGTTTTTTCAACATGAACATGTTTCTTAACTATCATTTTCAAAACACATGCGTCGGTTATATAGGTATGAATACACATTAAAAACTTAAACTTTAAGCAGAGTAGAGCCGTTATCCGAACTTTTATTCGGCTATGGGTGAAAGCTTGGATGGAAGAGACGATGTTACCCATGTGAGCGCCGTTTCGGATGATTCCAGAGAACTGTGGAAATCCCAGTACTCAACAATGTCCTCGATCACCGTATCGTTGTAGATAGACGCAGTTTTATGCTTAATGTCTCTCAGAGCCGTCTTGAAGTCAGGTTCGTCTCGCAGTTGGCACACTGTAGTTTCAGCCGCTGCTTGGATTTTTTCCAGAGACGGTACATGTGAGATACCGCACAACTTTAGAGCTCTGGCCAAGGTGTATTTCAACCAAGGTCTAAACAACTTTGTCAAAAGTCTTTTAGCGTTGATGTGCAGATAGAAGTCTTCAGGATCATACAGACACGAATGTTGTCGCTGACTCGGGTGATCGGTGGCGCATCCGTTGCAATGCTCTCTCAGATCCTTTTCAATGATTTTGTCCAGCAGATCCCCGGTGACAGCGCGGATGATGGAGAGCATGGTCGTTCCGATACATCCGTCGATTTCATCCGATGTACCCGGTTTGGTTGATCCTGGGGTAAGACCCTCCATGACCGGAGAGTACGAGTACAGGTTTAAGAGTTCTTGAGTCATTTCAACAGCGGATTACCCCCGACACAGCAGCGTGTATAGAACAAGTATGACTCGTAGATAGAGACGGTCTTAATTTATTAGTTAGATAGTATGGTAGGCGTTGCTTACGTTTGGACTCCGCCCCAGGCTCTTTCACATACATTTCACATACTCTTTCATGAAACCCCATATGGTCTAGCGGTAAGGATTCCTGGCTTTCATCCGGGCGGCCCGGGTTCGACTCCCGGTATGGGAATAGTATTTTTATGTATTTATTTTTAAATTACTAATTAAATAACTCTTAAACACTAACAAAGTTTCTACATAACATCATTATTTTGCTTGATGATGCACGACATGCATGGTGTCGGCTATGTTTGAAATCTTGCGATCTTCCGCTGTGACATACACAATGGTGATTTCACGTTTAGGATACTCTGCGAAAGGATTGTCGGTGAGAGAATCAAAATAATCATTCAGTCTCATCTTAAGTTTCTCCAGTCTCTTAATGTTATACACATCCTTAATCAATTGCTTGACGATTATGCAACATTCTCTCATGTTCTCTTTCCAATCATTCCACTTTAGCTTTATGAAGGAGTTGGCGGTTCGACTCTGATCACTGTTTGATGGCTCAAAGCGTACTTCTTCCATAGACATGATAGTAACGACTGAACCGTCAATCCTGGAGATTTTTAGTCCGTAACAGAGTTCTGATGACTCGCACGGGGCTATTGAAATATAGCAAGTCTCAGACTCTGTATGCGATACGGTTCTAGAGTTCATAACTCCTACCAATCCTTCACAGTGTTTTGTGAAACACTCCCAATCTCCTATTTGAAAAGTGATTCGACATGTCGCATCTTCAAACATCTCTGTTGGTCCGGTAAACAGAGTAACATGGTACACATCTTTGTGGAGACAGAATCCAAAGAATCGACCGTCTGATAGCGGCCAAGCACGCATTTTTTCAGACTCTGCGATTTCCGATCTGGGTATAAAAGAAAAACGCTTTCTTGGTGCGTTCGTAAGAGCATCCATGTTTTGCGATCTTTTGCTAAGGAATAAATCAAATAAAACAATAATTATTTAATGATATAGTTTTATAAAATATATAAATTGAATTAAACAATATCTTATAAACTCTTACCCGTGTAACGTTAGAAACACCACCGCCTGTTGAATGTTTGGTAGAGTACCGTAACCTCTCTGCTTTTATTGAATAAAGGGCGTGGTTATATTACGTATGTACACGTATCTACACGTAATTATTCCTTATTGGTTGCTCGGATAAATAAAATAATTTTGTGTCTGAACATGTCTCACTGTGTGTGTGTGTGTGTGTGTGTGTGAAGTCAAGAGACTGAATGTTTGGTTAAGGGGGGCTGGCGGGTGTGTGAGCAGGACCGTGACTGTGTGTGTGTGTGTATGTCTGTGCGCGTGTACGTGCCTGTATGTGTGTGTGTGTGTGTGTGTGTGTGTGTGTGTGTGTGTGTGAGAGAGGGGCCTCCGAACAGGTTTGGCTGTGGGTAAAAGTATTCTCATGCAGGAAAATATTCTCTTTTACACACTAATAATCATTATTCTTGATTGATTGATTATCTGGATATGGGGGGTCTGAACAGGTGGGAGGATGGGAAACTATCAGCCATACATTTTCCAAAAGAGCAGGAAAATATTCTCTTACACATAAACAATATTAATCATTATTCTTGATTGATTGATTATCAGAATATGGGGGTCTGAACAGCTGGGAGGATGGGAAACTATCAGCCATACATTTTCAAAAAGAGCGGGAAAATATTCTATTACACATAAACACTATTAATCATTATTCTTGATTGATTAATTGTCAGGATATGGTGGGCCTGAACAGCTGGGAGGATGGGAAACTATCAGCAATACATTTTCAAAAAGAGCGGGAAAATATCCTCTTACACATAAACACTATTAATTATTATTCTTGATTGATTGATTGTCAGGATATGGTGGGCCTGAACAGCTGGGAGGATGGGAAACTATCAGCCATACATTTTCAAAAAGAGCGGGAAAATATTCTCTTACACATAAACAATATTAATCATTATTCTTGATTGATTGATTATCTGAATATGGGGGGCCTGAACAGCTGGGAGGATGGGAAACTATCAGCCATACATTTTCAAAAAGAGCGGGAAAATATTCTATTACACATAAACACTATTAATCATTATCTTTGATTGATTTATTGAACAGGTGTTTGGGGGGGGGGGGGGGGGGGGGGAGGGGGGAGGGGGGGGCGGGGTCAAATAAAGGTCAACCTGTCACTTTGATGGCTTGTGTCCTATACTATATATATCATCCCTGTCAAATAATCAAACCTATAGGTTTTATGAATTATAAATAACTTAGTTAAAACATAAGCTACAAAAGTGCTTCAGCCAGAATACAAGAAGTATTCATATACATAAAAGGAACATGATATCCCTGTCAAATAAACACACCTAAAGGATTCATAAAGTTAACTTAGTTACAACATAAGCTAAAGTGCTTCAGTCAGTATAAGGAAAATATTGTATGTAGTGGAGTTATTTGAGGTGGTGGAACAGATGTATTAACGTTACCGCTGCTGGTCGGCTCCACTCTCCGGCACAAATCCGCTTACCACGGGCAAAGTTCAACATGGTTCAACTTTGACCTCGCGGCAAGCGGTACCACGGTGAGAACGCGTGACGTGAACTCACGCGACCAGGTAAATTTTGTAGTCCAAACAAGCAAAAAGCATGGGCGAGCGACTGATTTTAACTGTTAGCGAATTCACTGTCCGAGCCTCCATCACTGTCAAAGCCTCCATCAATGTCAGAGCCACATGTCTACAGATGCTGTAGCCGGCACCACACACCAAAACACTAGTCGCAGGGGTGACGTGTTTTACTAAACCCCGCCTATTATCAGCAGGAGATGCTCAGCGTCAGCAGCAGCGCAACGCACCCGCAACTGACCAGCGTAGAGCAGAGCGGCAGCACAGCGGAATGCCGCGTGGCATACCGCGTGCAGTGTGTAAGCACCTTTAGTTCGTGGACGCAGGTAAAGCACGTAACGTAGCGCAACTTGTTAGCTAATCTAGGCAATTTGATATGTCTCCAGTTTAGTTTAGCGTTGTTTAATGTCTAAACGGGATCTATGTAATCCATGATCATTAGCTAAAATATTTAGGTTATATTCGCCTCAATGGTCTGTTAACATCGTGCAGACAGACTAATTTCATACAGCTTTCAGTGGATTTAATATTCTAGTAATTTAGGCGTTAATACACGTTAGTTAATTCATTAACAAACACCTTTCATCTCCATTAACCTTCACTGTTTTTTAGAAAGCCCTGAAGGCAGAATTTTGTTAAAGAATTTGCTAAGGTTGTAACATTTTTAATAAAGGGATTATTCTACTGTATATGTTACTAAATACAGGAGATTATATAATCTGTGTAGCTGCATATGAACAGAGATTACTGGTCTTTATAAATTAAATCCACATCTAACCAGTGAATTTAGAATATACATATAACTTACCACCACATGCTTTCTCAGGTTTGATGTGAAAGCTGACAGCTCTGTCTGGTGGGGCATATTTTGTAGTTCATGAGGAAGTTATTGCCTCGTTATTTCACGCTCGGGAGGGGGGGGCGGGAGGGGGCGGGGTCAAATAAAGGTCAACCTGTCACTTTGATGGCTTGTGTCCTATACTATATATATCATCCCTGTCAAATAATCAAACCTATAGGTTTTATGAATTATAAATAACTTAGTTAAAACATAAGCTACAAAAGTGCTTCAGCCAGAATACAAGAAGTATTCATATACATAAAAGGAACATGATATCCCTGTCAAATAAACACACCTAAAGGATTCATAAAGTTAACTTAGTTACAACATAAGCTAAAGTGCTTCAGTCAGTATAAGGAAAATATTGTATGTAGTGGAGTTATTTGAGGTGGTGGAACAGATGTATTAACGTTACCGCTGCTGGTCGGCTCCACTCTCCGGCACAATTTGCAGCAAACTGAAGTTCATTAGACCTTCTAAAGTCGGACCAAATTCTCACCACTGAATTAGACCTCCCTCCTTCAATTAATCACTTGTGGAAGCGGCAGGGGCATTACTTTTGCATCCAAAATCCCCCGCGCTGGATCCGAGCGGACCCGCGGCTGAACGCTGAACGAGCGGACCCGCGGCTGTCCGCTGAACGAGCGGACCCGCGGCCGAAAGAGCGGACCCGCGGCTGACCGCTGAACGAGCGGACCCGCGCCCGACCGCTGAACGAGCGGACCCGTGGCTGAACGAGCGGACCCTCGGATGACCCCTGAACGAGCGGACCCGAGGCTAGGCTAGGCTAGACTCCGCTCGGTTCGGTTCAGTTCCGCTCCGCTCCAGCGCAGAACATTTCAGATGCGGACCTAGACTACCCAAGCCTTGAATCCGCTCGTCCCGGCTTCGTTTGGCTCCAGCGCAAAGCATTTTAGATGCGTAGCGGAGCGGACCCGAGACTAGCCTAGCCTAGCCTAGCCTAGCCAAATCTAACCTAGCCTAGCCTAGCCTATCTGGCTACGTGCCTGTGTGATTACGTCATCACGCATAGACATAGCCCAGCTACAGAGACTGTGTTCAGCTCTGGGGCGAGCTTACACCAGTAAAAAATGCCTGTCCGTGTAAATAATACATATCGATATACCACAAAAAGGATATCACCGTTATTGAAACATTTCTTACAAATACCGATATCGAATTATTGTCCAGGCCTATATATATATATATATATATATATATATATATATATATATATATATGTGTGTGTGTGTGTGTGTGTGTGTATGTTTTAATGTATTATTCAGTTTATTTATAAGTATTGTTTAGTGTATTTTGTGGTCTGAAGCAAAACTAGAATCAAAATCTCTGGCTTGTTTCTCAGCTCTGACTTTGGTTGTGGCGGGTAGAATCTCAAACAGGAAACAGGAAATACTCCGTAGGGTAGACTGTCCTATTTCAGTACTGCCATCGCAGCCTACCCATCCTTCGAAGGACACACCTTCATAGACCGCGTCCTTCGAAGGATGCAGACCCTGAATTGAGACACAGCCCAAGACTTTCAGAAAGGTAAACTTAAGGTGCTTACACACTGCACGCGGTAGGTGCGGCGCGGTACGCTGACCTCCATAGGATTCAATAGTGTCTAGAGCGGTAGAGCGGTGCGTCGCTGCCGCGGAGCAGAGCGGAAAGCGGCGCGTTTCCCCGCCCATAACCACGGCTCCACCGCGCTACCGCTTACCACGGGCAAAGTTCAACATGGTTCAACTTTGACCTCGCGGCAAGCGGTACCACGGTGAGAACGCGTGACGTGAACTCACGCGACCAGGTAAATTTTGTAGTCCAAACAAGCAAAAAGCATGGGCGAGCGACTGATTTTAACTGTTAGCGAATTCACTGTCCGAGCCTCCATCACTGTCAAAGCCTCCATCAATGTCAGAGCCACATGTCTACAGATGCTGTAGCCGGCACCACACACCAAAACACTAGTCGCAGGGGTGACGTGTTTTACTAAACCCCGCCTATTATCAGCAGGAGATGCTCAGCGTCAGCAGCAGCGCAACGCACCCGCAACTGACCAGCGTAGAGCAGAGCGGCAGCACAGCGGAATGCCGCGTGGCATACCGCGTGCAGTGTGTAAGCACCTTTAGTTCGTGGACGCAGGTAAAGCACGTAACGTAGCGCAACTTGTTAGCTAATCTAGGCAATTTGATATGTCTCCAGTTTAGTTTAGCGTTGTTTAATGTCTAAACGGGATCTATGTAATCCATGATCATTAGCTAAAATATTTAGGTTATATTCGCCTCAATGGTCTGTTAACATCGTGCAGACAGACTAATTTCATACAGCTTTCAGTGGATTTAATATTCTAGTAATTTAGGCGTTAATACACGTTAGTTAATTCATTAACAAACACCTTTCATCTCCATTAACCTTCACTGTTTTTTAGAAAGCCCTGAAGGCAGAATTTTGTTAAAGAATTTGCTAAGGTTGTAACATTTTTAATAAAGGGATTATTCTACTGTATATGTTACTAAATACAGGAGATTATATAATCTGTGTAGCTGCATATGAACAGAGATTACTGGTCTTTATAAATTAAATCCACATCTAACCAGTGAATTTAGAATATACATATAACTTACCACCACATGCTTTCTCAGGTTTGATGTGAAAGCTGACAGCTCTGTCTGGTGGGGCATATTTTGTAGTTCATGAGGAAGTTATTGCCTCGTTATTTCACGCTCGAGCATCTGTGCGCATTTTTTTTTATTCAGACAATTGTTTTTTTCCCAGCATTTTATTTTTTACTCAGTAACGGGGAGTTCTCAATGTAGCAAAGTAAATTACTTGTGTCAAAATGTAGTTGAGTAAAAGTAAAATTACCTATTTTAAAAACTACTTTAAAACTGACAAATTACTCATAAAATCTACTTAATTACAGTAACGTGATAAAATGTAATTCGTTACTTTCCAACTATGATAATAACTAGTAACTATATTTTGGGAATTTTAAATGGTTTAGTGAACTTGTGTGGTTCCTCACTTTTCTTTAAAGACCGATGTTATGACCAGTTGTGCTAGCCTGTCCAATCGTGCTACCCTTGAGTATTTTTAAAAATAAGCACACTTTTAGAAACTTGCTTCTAACAGGACATTTGGATAAACTAGCTAACTAAGTCATTGTATCAAAAAGTATAGTTAAGGTAATGAAATGTGATTAGATGTAGTTTGTATTTTTAATGCTTATTATTGCTATTTTATTTATTTATTGCTATTTACACTTATGTATCACTTAGAGCAAGAATGACAGGAACATTGTAGATGAAGATAAACTGCAAAATCATAAAAACGTGAAAAAAATAGGTCCATGCGGGCGCACTGGTGGTAAGAAGAATATATCGGATGGGTAGCACAGCTTGACAGACCACCAGTAGCACCTAGCTCTTACAAGGATCTACTTATCCACAACAGTGGACAATGAACACACAAAATCATAAGGCACAATAATTGCAGGCACCTATAATAGTACAATAAATTGTATAAGTTACTTTATTTAACAATAAGATAAACAATCAGTTAATGAAGGCTTAAATGATAAAAGGTTAAGTGAGCACGGAGCTAAGACGCTAACTTAGATTAGAGAATTTGAGCTATTTACCTTTATAATCAAAAATAAACTGCTTGAAAAAGAACTTACATCCCTTATCGAGTTTTGCATGTTTGTTCCTCGATAGGGCCTCAACGGTTCTGGCAACATTATCCTGCCTAAAGTGCGAAAAAAGATTAAGAACCGGAATTAGGTTTACCCATCACCTCACCCGGAACCTGACCTCCTCCTTGCATGAAAACAGCTAATCATGGAGTCCATGGCCCCCACCTCACCCACCTTGGCTCAGGACTGTCCACAGACAGCGCTGAACCCGGGCTGCAGCAGAGCCGACACTGTCAGCTAAAGAGCTTACAGCTTCTGTTTACACCGGCTAGTTAGCATTAGCTATATTGTATAAGTAACAATAGGTTTGAATTGGTTGATTTCATGTTTTACAGAGACCTTAAATATACACTAGGGAAGCACGGTTTGACAAGGTAGCACAACTCAACAGAACACCAGTCAAAGCGTTTTTTTTTTATATAGAGCGGACTTGAAAATGCTCATGCACCAAATCCCCAAGTTTAAGGTAGGAGTTTATTAGTGTTTGTCACGCCCTTGCTCTGTTTTCCTGTGTTTTCCCTGTTTCCTAGTGTGTTTCCCAGTATTTTTTCGTCATGTGTGTGTAACTTGTAGCTCCGCCCTTTCCCCCAGGTGTCCATTGTTTCATGTTAGTATAAATAGTTCCCCTTAGTCTATGTTTGCGGTCGGTCTATGCACCTTCCCATGTTGTCTGGCTACGCGGCTAACTCAGTTAGCTTCCCCTGCTAACACGGCGCTCTCCTCTCCGGCTGCTTCGGCGCTCGCTCCTCTTACGGCTGCAGACCCAATTCCCATGATGGCTGCTAGTTTAGCTAAAAGAAACTTTATCAATGCCTCAGGTAGAGCGGCACCACTCAGCCGTGAGGAGGGGGGCCCTTACGGAGAGCCGTTTTCCCTGCAGCATTGATACCATTTTTTTCGCCATCGCTGAGAGTCTGACGGTAAGCGAAGTTTAAGGGTTTACCTAACTAATACTTAGTGCTATATCTTTATAACTACAGCTGTATATCTGAAAACATTTTGAGTTTTAGAGCTGTAAAATTCACTGTTGGGTGGGGGTGGGGGTGGGGGGCGGGGTTAATTAATTCAGTGATCTAAAGCAGGACTAAATAGAAAAACCTGAGCACAACAATTTTTTTTATTATTATTGTGTAATAAAAATAATAATAATATTAGCAATAATTATAATAATAATGACCTTTTCTGCACTACAAGGATGTAGTACGGACTACAAGAATAAAATTTTAACAAAAATACACATTTTATGTAAGCAAAGTTTAATAGCAATAATACATAAAAAAATACATAAAACCATGACGATGAATATACGTTGAATCATAATTAAATCAATATGCACAAATAAATAAATTCTGATGTCGGAGATCAATGTTGTTTCAGTGCATTAGAAATTAACTTTATTTCAACATATTTTTGCACTCTGGGTCCCCTATTAGAATTACAAGTTAATCCATTAAGCTATTAAGTTGTAAAACCTCTGCTGTAAACATGCTCTACAATCCAGAATGTAATTCTTAATGATTCAAAGGTAGAAACAGAGCCAGTCAAAAGTTTACACACGGCTTAAATTCTGTGTTTTTTCATTTTTCTTTTAAATGACCTGCATTGTAGATAATACCAAACTCATCCAAACTATGAGGAAAAAGGCAGGCAGCGATGGGATAACAGCTGAAGTCCTGAAATGCGGGAAGTCTGCTCTACGCAAAAAACTTAACAAGCTCTTCTGTATGTGCTGGGGTGAAGGTGCTGTACTACAAGACATGCGGGATGCCACCATCGTCACCCTGTATAAGAACAAAAATGATTTTTTTCTTGCCACTCTTCCATAAAGGCCATATTTGTGGAGTGCATGACTAATAGTTGTCCTGTGGACAGATTCTCCCATTTGAGCTGTGCATTTCTGCATACCCTCCAGAGTGTCCACAGGCAACTTGGCTGAATTTTTTGTTTTCATGAAACTTCTGTTTGTTCTTTAACAAGCCACTGAGGTTTTCACAGAGCAGGTGTATTTATACTGAGACTAAATTATTTTGCACGTCAAACTTTTCAGATTTTTATTTAATTAAAATTTTGAAAATCATGTATCATTTTCGTTTAACTTCATAATTATGTGCTCCTTTGTGTTGGTTTATTACAATTTCAATAAAATACAGGTGACAAAATGTGGAAAAGTTCTGCAAATTACTGAACTAAGGATGCTTTCTTATCTACCTTTTGGATTTTTTGTTTGGTCCAAATCAAAATAGCAGGTGTAAAAGTTGCCACAAAAAAACATGGACCCGTTTGTCTGCAGTATGAAACACTTTTAAGATGGTTCAGAGATTTAGACCAATTTTACTGTAAGCAGAACAAGACCTCAGGTTGTGATTCATCACTCATCACTGACCTCGCGTGTAAACCTGGCACCCAAAGAGGCAAAAGCTTGTGTCAGTAAAGCTGCTGACTGCAGGACATATCTGAACAGGCATCTGAACTCAAGCCTAAACAAAGTGAATTGACTGCTTTTTCTGTGGCAGGTATATCCAGATTAGTTTTAATATTAGCTGCAGCAAAAACCTGCTGCAAAAACTTAAAAAACAAAAAAAAATCCTGCACAGAGAGGGGAGGGGCTTCCCCCCACCAGCAAACTGACTGTCCTCCGCTCACCGCAAAAACAGCAAGCTGATTGGCTGTTTCTCCTGAAAGGCGGAACGTTCCCCTGATCCGGCTCCATGATTGGCGATAAGAGATTCCTCGTTCACACAGCGATCAGTGACCTGTCTCCTCATTAATAGCAAAGCTGAGCTGAGGGAATCGATATCATTTTTGTAGGGGGACCAATTTCCTACGCCAATGGCCATTAGGCACATTCATGATGTTGTCTCAGATAACTGTGTGTTGTGGTGTGTGCTTTTGTCTGTTGAAATAAACAATGAACTACAGTAACCTCACATCCTCAAATGGGAAATAAGGTCTTATTCTGTGTGTGCGCACGCGCACGTGTGTGTGCGCGTAGTCTTGCTTATGCTGTTGGACGTGTTGAACTACGTTTTGAAGAAGTGGAATTTTTTCCTGGAAAAGAGGCCTGATGAGTGTATGTGTGTGTGTTTTGGAACTAGCGAGGTTGATTATATCTCTCAAACAATAACAATTTCATCACCATCTGTCCAGTTGACTTAGCGAGGTAAGAGGCATACGCTGAGTACATGTGAATGATTTCTAGGAACTAAAGCTGTTTAAGAATATCTTAGAAGGCGTGGTTTGTTTTTCTTTGCACTTTCAGGCTGAGGGACAATCTTACATCCTCTGTGGTCAAAACGTGTGCTTAAAATTAAACTTGTTTGTTGGTTGTGCTTAAAAATTGTTCTCTTAGTATGTATTATATGGTTGCCTGCAGTTCTCTGTGCTCAGAATCTGAATGCATATCAGTGCTTCTTACAAACCAGTTTACACGTGACTGAAACAGGGAACTCAAGACAAAATTTATGGAGGAGGGGGAGTGACTGGGGCTGGGCTGTTTGCACCAATCAGAACACAGAGGACCATGTGACAGGGAACCAGTGGGGTCTGTGCTGACTGTTAACCTTCCTTTACTGAAAAATACAAGATATTCCAAAGCAGCAGAGCCTCTCCCTCTGTTAACTGGGTGATTGTGTTGGTGAATGGCTGCAGGCGGTGCTGGAAGGTCATTCTCATGACAGGAACACTGAATCACCGCAACCAAAAAAAACAGAAGGGTTTAGAAGTTTGGATAGTCCTGTTTTTGTGAGCACAGGATCAGGCTTTAATGGGTTTAAATAATCACTGAGCTCCAACAAATACACCCTGTTCTGTGGAGTTTTTAATAACATAAAAAACATACAGATTACATTAAATAATATTTAAGGCCCAAAAACTACATCCTGATTAATAGTGACATTAATCAGTCAGCATTAATGTGTTTAAGGGATTGGAAGAAACCCTGCAGTTTAACACAATCTGTGGTGTTTTTGATACTAAATATCTGCTTTTGTCAGCACTGTGCTCAGAATCTGAATGAGTTTCAGTGCTCTTTACATCTAAGCCAGTCTACACGTGACTGAAATGGGAACTCAGATTTCCAGGAACTCAAGGCAGCATTTACTGAGGAATGGGGGTGGCTAGGGCTAGCCTGTTTGCACTAATCAGTACAAAGAAGACCATGTGACAGAGGAAGTCTGTGATATTAAGTTTAGATAAACTAAATGTCAGTCAATTAGTCAGTTTAGTGTATATTGTGTGTTTAGTGTGTAAAATATAGTGATATACTTTTCCATATAACCTATCCAACATAGTCAGATGTCGTGTGTTATACAACAGTTCTATAATTTCCATATAAACAGCTGTGGTGCTGAGGTTGATAACTAAACAGCAGAAGTGTTAGAGATTTTAAAATATCACTTTTGTTGCATGTTCAAAGATAGAACAGTGTTCTAAAACTGATATATATATATATATATATATATATATATATATATACATATATATATATATATATATATATATGTATATATATATATATATATATATATATATCAACAAGACACCTCAAACAAGCCAACAAACTTCAACATTCAAATGTCAAATTCTTGAGATTTATTAAAATGCTTCACCCAAAAACATGAATGGCAAATGATTTAGAATGGCATTTGAATTATATTAATTTGCTATGGCAGTTGTGGATGAAGTGTTTCTGACAGCAGGTGGAACATTTTTCACACACTGTACTAGTTGGCAGATTACACAGGGTCGACCCCATGTCTATATTTAGACTGGATCATTAGACCGCACAGCCCCAGTTACATAACTGCTTCACACTGCAGCACAACATTGACCACTAGTTCACCTTCCAGGTCATGTAATGTTTCCTGGTTAAATAAATCTCATTGGTAAAAAGACAGTTTTAATGTTGTTCAGACAGCAGTAAATCAATGCGTCTCAAACCGCATTACTTGCAGGAACATGTTAGCTACATTTGCTTTGTCTTTCCTTCAGTACTTCAAAAGAATGTACATAAAAAAGAATGTTTTTCTGTGTTTGGGTGTTTGCCTGATGAAGTAAAGAAGCTAATATTCATAATCAAACATGTTTCTGTGATGTTTGGGTGCATTTGGGGTAAGGGGGATATTTTTGGTGTAAAATGTTTGCTTGAATGTGGTTAAAGTGACTGAAACATGGCAGTGCATGGGTAATTGAGAGAAAAACTTTTTTAAGAGCTGACTTCTTGCCTAAGACCACAGTATTTTGAAATAAAGCTGTGTACCAGAATCTGTAGCAACCTGTCTGGTCTTGAACTTGCTTTCTGCCAGCTGGAGTAAAGGCATTTGAATCGGATTTTCAGGCCCGTAGCCAGCATTGTGATGGGGGGGATCTTTTTCCCCCAAAAGTGGACTTCATTTGGCTCTCTACTCCAATGCCCCCTAAATACACAAGCACACTTCAAACCTTTTAATTTAGACATATTTTATTTATTATAAGTTTGTTGTGAATCTGTTGTTGCTGTCCTTATTTGTTCGTCTGTTGTTGCCCACTGTTAACATAAATTTGATGTGATTTTGATTCTGTGATGTGACTTCATTGTCTGTCTCTGTTGCTTTGTTCCATTGTCTCTGTTGCTGCCCTCCATTGTCCGTCTCTGATGTTGCTGTCCTTTATTGTCTATCTCTCTACTATTGACATAAATAGATAAGAATTACTTCATTAGGAACACTATCGGTATGGTCATTAAAACTTAAACATGAATTAATAATAATATAAATTGAAGTGTTCTGTCTTATTAAAATCTTCCTATAACTGTGCTGGGACTTCGTTGCCCCCCCCCCTTCAGCTCGCTGAACTCGGCGCCTGATTGGCTGACAGAGCTCATTTGCATACCGTCTGGTCTGTGAGGGTCTGCTGATTCATTAGATATGCGTGGATTCGTGGAGCGACCAATAATCCGCTTTTAATAACGCGTTAAAATTGATATTATTTTTTTCTGCCTCAAATTATTTCAAGCACTGTTTGGATATATGTGAGAATTACTGGTGACTGGATTGCGTTTTGAAGGTTAGAGTGTGGGGGAAGCGCTGGAGGGGGTTGGGTGTGTGTCTCGAGTGTCCTGAGGTAAACACAAAGCGAAACACAAACAGATTTAAACTCTAAACACAGTTCCGTAATCCGGAGAGGCAGACGGTTCGAATGGTGTATAACATGTCCGCATTCGATCAAATATGGACGTACGAAAAACGTGAATATGAAAATAATATTTCATAACTTTCATAAACCAGGCATATTTCGCCCTAAATGTTTATTTTCTGAAAGGAGATACGGCTAAATAGGCTAGATAACTGAAAAGCTTTAAAATGGCATATTGGGTGCCTACATTGAACCTAAGTATTCATAAACACAGCCAGATATTAAATATGATATTTTTCTGGCCCGCCGGCGGGCCAGGGCGTGTTAAGAGGCTAACCCCCTTTTTACACCTCTATACTGTATTTTATATATGGCCTTAGGAGCAACAGGCATGTTGAGAGTAAAATACACCCTAGCTTGATCGTCAGCATTGCAAAGTGAGTGACTGAATGTTATTGTCACTTAACCTACATTTCTTAAAAATCAACTAAAATCCAGACTTTGGAGTTATCGCAATAATAACAGTAATAATCCAGTGTTACATGTACAATTATACTATTGGCCTAAGCCGAGCCCGGCACTTTTAACGCAGGGGAGTTGTAAAGAAATAGAAGCCCTGCACTCAGCAACTTACCGATTTTGGTAAGTTTTTTTTTAACAAGTCACCATTTTGGGACAATGTTACCGCCGTTTTCTTCCGTTTTCGCTCCTTGTCTTCTTTTTTACCCATTTTCTCAAGTAACTTTCCCCTGATTCTTATTCTTTCCACAAGCTAAGAACAGAAATGGGGGAATTACCGCCACCTACTGGATTGGTGTAAAACAGTCTGAACAAAATATTTAAAGAGAAACAATAACAAGGATTTGGGGTGGCTGAGGGGGGGTTGTGGGGGATGGGGGGGGATGGGGGGGATGAACGAACCCTTCGATCCCCCCTGGCTACGGGCCTGATTTTGGATGACAGGAATGCCTTTAAATAACTATTTAGCTGAATGTTGCTAGGGAAGACTTTGGGCGTTCTCATTGTTAAGTGATTAAAGTATGTTGTTTCCAAAAGCCAGTGCATTAGTACTTTATTACAGTTTTTTTCCAAATGTTTAAATGCATTTCTATAAACTTGGCTCAGTTTCTTAAAACTTTAAACACAAACTGAAAAGTATGAACTGCTTTGTTGAAACTCCAATTCGCTAGCAAAACTGATTCCTTCCACCAAAACATTACATACAGCTATTTATATACTTATCTCTTTCAGAGCATCAAATAAACACTGACAAGATCAATTCAGAGCACTATTATCAGAAGTATTTGGTTATGATTTTGACTTTGTGAGGCCACTGTACAAATTCAAATGCATACAAATCCATGGAAATATGTTGGCTTTCTGTTCTTTATATTTGTTTGGTGGGGTGTAGGATCCCCCATATAGCATTACAGTACTACATGTATATGCAACACAAGTGTAAGACATTTTTACTGTATGTAGTTTGTTGCAAAACTGTAATTTTCACCTATGTAAGTACAATGAGAAACATGAGGAAGATCAGTTCACATACAAAGAGCTAACAAAAACGTACTTGTTGCAAAATGCAAAAAACAGATCACTGTTCATCAGACCTTTGATCTCGGTCAGCCAGAGGACCTGTACTAAATGATGCACTTTGTGTTTAGTGATTTGAAAAGCTGGGATTTAAAATGATATTTGAGTGAGAACATATAGAATTGTGTTTAGAGTTTAGCAGTTTGGAGTCACAATGTTGACACATGAGCTTCATGTTTTTGGATTTGTGTGCATAGTTTCATATTTTGTGTTTATACAATGTGGAAAAACTGTAAACAGGGTTATGTGTTTATAAATTTCATACTAAATCTATTAATTTCCCATTTTTTTCCCAAACTGAGACTGATTATTATTAGTAAATGAATGAGTCCTAAAGGGTCTGGTTAGAAACTGGTCATGCATTCTTGGGCCTTTTTTAAGTGGTTAAGCTGGTGTTACATGCTACTACAGGCATTAATTTGCATGCAGGAGTAAACCCAGTGTTTTACCCAGGTCCAACTCGTCTCATTTGTCTCACAGGCCCCGAGTTCCTCAGTAAATCCGTCTTGATCTTCCTCTGATTCCATGATTCCATCGTCTGTTGGCTGCAGCTCCTTTCTGTAATCCAGGCCTTTGGTGTTGAGGTAATATCTCTAGTGTAATAAGGGTAATTTGTCTTAATGTGCTCTACTGCTGAACCCAGCACTGCTCTATATACCAGACCTGCCCATGTTGTCTTACTAATTTTACAGAGCGTGTTCTTGGAATGGAGTCCAGAACCGAAATGTGAGAAGATCTTGCAGGGGATCCTTGGACAGCAAAGCACTTTGGCTCCTGCTCACAGCCTTATGATATGACTGTACCACAGTGGTGTGCAGTGAGGCCCTATATATTATAGTTATTGTAAACTATAAGCAAGTATTTTATAAAGTACCTAAAAAAACTAATACAAAGCATTAGTCTGTGTTTTTCAGTTGCTACAGGACTCTTATCTGACTGACCGCTGTTCTAACCAATCAAAGCTTTTTAAAATGGCTTCTGCCCACATGTTTGCGTGACCCTTCTACTGATTTTGAGAAGGATGTAGTAATGAGTATATTAGCAAAGTCGCAGGACAATCTAACCAATCAGATCATGATGGCGGGGCCATGACTGTCTTACTGTCTTTATTAAAGAACTTAATAAAGCAAAGAACTTAATAAAGCCCGCTCAGCGTATCTGGCCTCACAGATCGAGATAAATAAAAATAATCCTAGAGTTCTCTTTAGTGTTATTTCCAAATTAACTAAAAACCAGGCACGTACTGAACCTCAGATTCCAGCCATTTACACCAGCAACGATTTTATGGACTTCTTCAATAGTAAAATTGAAAACATTCGGGATAAAATTAAACAGATAAATATTACATCCTCTCTGTCATCTGGTCTGGCTGATCTAGAACAAAACCCTGTTACTGAAGTTAGGTTGGAAGTCTTTAACCCACTTCCACAGCTAGAACTAGAGAAAATGATCTCCTCTTCAAACAGCACACTTGATGCTGTTCCCACAAAATTACTAAAACAGGTACTGCCAGATATAATTATACCTCTGTTAATGATAGTAAACTCATTGCTCGCCCTGGGCCATGTACCCAAAGCCTTTAAAACAGCTGTAATAAAACCTCTGATCAAGAAACCAAATCTTGATCCTACTGTACTGTCTAACTATAGACCTATTTCAAACTTACCCTTTATTTCTAAGATTTTAGAAAAAGCTGTAGCCCAACAACTTTGCTCTTACCTGCAAAGAAACCAGATCTATGAAAAATTTCAATCTGGATTTAGGCCTTATCATACACTGAGACAGCTTTAGTTAAAATAACAAACGATCTACTTATAGCCGCCGACCAAGGCTGTGTTTCCCTACTCGTACTTCTCGATCTGAGCGCAGCCTTTGATACAATAGATCATACTATCCTTTTAGAAAGACTAGAGAACATGGTCGGTGTAACCGGAACTGCCTTAGCATGGTTTAAATCGTACTTAACCGATCGCTATCAGTTTGTGAGGATAAATGATATGTCTTCCAGTTATACCAAGGTAAGATATGGAATTCCACAAGGCTCTATATTAGGACCGTTATTATTTACATTATATATGCTCCCACTGGGCAAAGTTATTAGAAAACATGATGTGAATTTTCATTGTTATGCGGATAACACGCAGCTCTTCATATCAGCCAAACCTGATGACAGAGTGAGATTAAAGAAAATCGAGGATTGTGTAGAAGATGTAAAATCATGGATGTCGCACAACTTCCTCCTATTAAATAGTGATAAAACAGAAGTTCTCCTATTAGGCCCCAAAGCTACTAGAAATAAATTATCAGACTTAATGCTAAATCTGGCTGACTTCTCAGCCACCCCTGGTTCAGCAGCTAAAAACCTTGGAGTTATCATAGATTCAGATCTAGCATTCGATAAACACATATCTAATGTTACTAGAACAGCTTTTCTACACCTCCGTAATATTGCCAAGCTAAGAAATGCCCTATCACTGCATGACGCAGAAAAATTAGTACATGCCTTTATTACCTCAAGGCTAGATTATTGGAATGCGCTACTGTCTGGATGTTCCGGCAGTAGCTTAAATAAACTTCAGCTAGTTCAAAATGCTGCAGCCAGGGTCCTTACTAAAACTAGAAAATTTGACCATATTAGTCCAGTTCTATCAGCACTGCACTGGCTTCCAGTCAAATTCCGCATAGACTATAAAATTCTCCTGTTAACGTATAAAGCCCTACACGGGCTCGCTCCTGAGTATTTACAAGACCTCATCTCCTGTTATGAACCACCGCGATTACTTAGATCTCAGGGTGCTGGTTTATTAGTAGTTCCTAAAATTCAGAGGAGCTCTGCAGGAGGAAGAGCTTTCTCTTATAAAGCGCCTCAACTCTGGAATAATCTCCCCCGAATATGTTCGGGACTCAGACACAGTCTCAATCTTTAAGTCTAGACTGAAAACTTACTTGTTTAGTTTAGCCTTTGGTAATTAATGTTTTTCCCTTTAGATAAGGCTGCAGATTCAGGGTTTCATGGACAGAGGAATTTGTGGTAAACTGAGATGCTGGTGCTGTTGTTCTCCCACTGCACACGGTCACTCAGGTTTGTGGACGGTGGAGTGGGTGGATGCCAGTGTTTCAGGGAGCCTCCATGTCTATGTTACCTTCTGGCTCTCTGCCTTTAGTTAGGCTGTTTTATTCAGTTCTGCCGGAGTCATTTGCCACACTCTGATAATGTTTTAATATTCTCAGTTTTGCATAAATCCAGTCAAAACTAATTCCATCTCTCTGCCTTCCTCCGAGTTACTGACTGCCCACCTGTCTGACCCGATACCGATGTTGGACCCTCAGGCTCTCGCGTCTCCTGTCCGGCCAGACTGATGGAAGTTTCTGAAGTCAGCTCTTCTCCACCACCACCACAGATCAGCTGCTCATCGACCATCTTACTCTCCACTACTGATTACACCCAAGCCATTAGTGGCGCTATTACACTCCTGAGTACATAAAACCTATATGGATGTATAAAAGACTTTTTAAATTTTAATTTAAAAGCCGTTTGACCAGTGGTAGGATGGTCCCCCCTCAAATGTGAGTCTTGGTCCTCCCAAGGTTTATTCCTCCTGCAGTTTTGAGGGAGTTTTTCCTTGCCTCCGCGCTCACTGGGGGTTCTGTATTCTGTATTGTCTATGTGTAATGTTTTGCCTGATTCTTTGTCCTGTATTCATGTTTCTGTAAAGCTGCTTTGTGCCAACACCTGTTGTAAAAAGCGCTATACAAATAAATTTGATTTGATTTGATTTGATTTACCCCTTCTCTGCGCTCGGCTGAAAGGGCTACGCATTGCTTAGTGTAAAACGTAGCTCATGCTGGATTAGTTTAATAGTTAGCTAACTATAATGGATTTGCAACGGTACATGAGTGCAAATATAGTAATAAGTGCTCTTGCAGTGTTGCTACAACACATGTAACAATAGTTTTGATTAGTATGAGGTCGCAAACGTGGGCGGGGCAGAGTGTTGTAGGAAGTACATCACATGTTAGGTTTCACTTACCCATTTTATCTAAACAGCTGAACTATGTGTTGTAGCTCAGAAGTAAACCTACTGATAATCTAACTCATAATTACATCTCAAATGTATTTTTCACATTTACTGAACAAATAATGCCTTAAATAAGAGATCCATGTCTGCTTATAAAATATATGGCCCAATTTAGCTAACTCTATCCTATAACTGCATATAAAATTATATATTGTAAACTAAAGAATAAACAGGTTCTTTTAGACATGTTAAAATGTAATTACATTGAGCAAAATTGGTTTTATATAGTGTAGTTCTGAAAGAACATTGAGTTTTAATAACAGTAGAATCATTGGCATATTAACCTATTTTAATAAAGATTATTTAAAGAAGATTCTCTATAATAGAGAAAATAATTCCAGAAAAGATGTGTTTATACACTGACACATCAATCTCACACTGTTTCCTTGTTGCTGTAATATTCCTATTGATTTATTTCACAGCTTTATTTAAATGATTTGTAGTAATTCTTGAGGTTGATGGGTGTATTAGCATTACTCAACACTAATCTGCAAACTAACTGCTTTTACATGATAAAAAATATTGATTCATTCCAGATCTTTGAAGAATTGTGTCATTTAGACTTAAACTATCATATAAATGTAATTTTTTTATTTAATATTAAAACACTATATTGTTCAAAAGCTGCTCAGCTTTGTTTTTGTTGATCTTGTCAGTAATGAAACAGCAGTGATATTTTCTTAGAATCAGACTCGTACCGTCACACTGGCACCAGCTCAGCTGATCAGGTGTGCTGTTCTGCTGTTACTCTGACCCTCAGTTCACCAGAACGCAATGTGAGCTGTTTGTGTTCACCCAGTCTAAAAGATGTTCCGGTAATGATTTTAACCTTCTAAGAATCTCCTGTCTGTTATAGTGTCCTGTATCATCAGTATAAACAGCGCTGTGCACATTTAACACTCCTGAACGTTACAGAGCATACTGTTAGAGGTGGTTCTAAGATTCTACAGGCAGTTTTACAGTAGTTACAGGCAGTTCTACTGCCTACAGGTGGCTCTATAGGTTTACATGCGGTTCCACAGTTCTACTGACTGTTTTAAAGTTTTATAGGCAGTTCTGCAGTTTTATATGTGGTTCAACAGTTTTGTGGTTCTACAGTTCACAGGCGGTTCTACAGTTTTATAGGGAGTTCTACAGTTTTACAGTTCTACATGTTGTTACCAATGACCCAGGTGTTGCACCTCCTCGCCTCAGGAGGTCACTCTCACCACAGTTTTAGTCCTTCTTCGGGAGCATTAGTATTGTATAAATAGACACCACACCTGCACACAGGTGCGACGTCTTACCTTGCATTTCGAAGCACTTCTGTATGTTTTTGTTACTCTGGTTTTTTGACTCCTGCTCTTGTTTTATGGACTGTGATTTTTGGATATTCCCTGCTTGTTACTTCTGCCTGGATTTTTCTGTCTGTGTGAATAAACCTGCTTTTGGATCCTCATCCTTGGTCTCGTGTGACACATGTGGTTCTACAGTTCACACTCGGTTCTACAGTTTTACAGGTGACCCCACTGGCGGTTCTACAGTTCTAAAGGGAGTTCTACAGTTCTCAGGGCCGCCGCTCTGCATACGCAGACAACGCAGCCAGCGTTAGGCCTCAACCATTTTGCAGTTGCAGGGAGCCAAATTGACTGAGAATGAAATGTGTTGAAATTATGACATTATTAAATTTAAAACCCAATGTGAATTATTTATGATACGCTCATCTTTTTTGTCTTTAAACATTGCATGGGGCACCTACTCTACTACTTAAAAGCGGCACGTTATTATTTTTGTGCATAATATAATGCCCCCACCCCTATTGCCTGAAATGGCACGGCTCGGTTTGCTCTGTTGGTTGTTGCCAGATGTGACATTTTCCAGTCAAATAAATAATCAAAAAATGCATGGAGGCGCTAAATCTTGCGCATGTTTAACCATTTTAAAAGTGTATGTGGCCATTCTATACAAAAACTTGTCCAGTGCAATATTTGTGTAAGTTAAAAACTTAAAATAAAATAAACAAATAGGATGAAAAATCGTAACTTATCTGGCAACCTTAGTCCTAACTAAAGTAGCAACGCTACTTGAGTTTGGCAGGAGACAAGTTCACCGCGCGAAGTTGCTACTAAATGGTAATTCAACTATGAAGCGACGGTTTGAGTCTGGAGCTGAGAAGAAGAAAAAGAAGCAGAAAGATGAGGCCCATGCATCCCTTTCTGGTGAGTAACTTCGATGATAAAGGTTTAAATAGTTTTGATTACTTCATGTTCAGTGGTGTTGCCTGAGCTACGTTGGCTTTGCTGATTTGGTAGCTTTAAACGCTTAACTAGAAACTAATCTGGGTATTGCAAGGCACGTGGCACGTTTGCAAATAGTAGTAGTGTAGTTTGAAGATTTTTAGTGACTTTATTAAAAAATTAATAAACAGAGTAGCCTACCTATTGACTAATGCCGTCAGTGCACTATCCAAATGGTCTGTATGACAGCAGGATCAGACAGCTCTATAGATTCTGACAGGCTGATATAAATACACCACGAATATAAACGATAATTTCATAACCTTTAAGGCTGGCTTGTGTAAATGACGTGTCCACTGCTTAAAATAGACATGCATCGTTTCATTTATTATTTATACATTATAAATAGTACTCTTGTGCTGTTCTTCACTGTTATTGGCCTTACTTATAACGTTGTAAATATTCACAGTTACATGTGTAATTTTAATAAATAGTAAAATTTTGCGTAAACCTTTTGTGTTTGTGTGTGTGTGTGTGTGTGCCTCCCTGACCAGCTATGCTTAGGGCCTCCAAAACCTTAGCAGCGGCCCTGACAGTTCTACAGGTGATTCTAAAGTTCTACAAACCATTTTAAAGTTCTACAGGCAGTTCTATAGTTCTACAGGTGGTTCCACAGTTCTACCGGACATTTTACAGTTCTACAGTTTTATAGGTTCTTATAGGTTTTATAGGTTCTACTGCCTACAGGTGGCTCTATAGTACACGTGGTATCACAGTTCTACTGATTGTTTTACAGTTCTACAGGCAGTTCTGCAGTTTTATATGCAGTTCTAGAGTTTTACATGTTCTACAGTTCTGGGTTTCTGTAATCAGACTGGACTCTGAATGCTGTTCCTGTTCTATATATATATACAGCTCTGGAAAAAATGATTAAACCACTTCAAAATAATCAGTTTGTCTGAACTACAGTGTATAACAAAAGTGACACACTTTTCATATTTCTGCAGATATTTAAGTATATCTTTTTGTGGGACAACACTGACAAAATGACACTTTGACACAATGAAAAGTGGTCTGTGTGCAGCTTATATAACAGTGTAAATTTATTCTACCCTCAAAATAACTCAATATACAGCCATTAATGTCCATACCACCGACAAGAAAAGTGAGTACACCCCTTCGTGAAAGTTTTGATGTGTCAATATTTTGTGCCCACCATTATTTTCCAAAACTGCCTTAACTCTCCTGGGCATGGAGTTTACAAGAGCTTCACAGGTTTCCATTGGAATGCTTTTTCACTCCTCCATTATGACATCACGGAGCTGGAGGATATTTAAGACTTTGCGCTCCTACATCTTCCACTTGAGAATGCCCCAAAGATGTTTTATTGGGTTTAGGTCTGGAGATATACTTGGCTAGTCCATCACCTTTACCCTCAGCCCCTTCAAGTTCTCCTGGATGTTTTACAGTTCTGCAGTTCTGTACAGTTTACAGTTGATGTTCAGTGGTCATCATACAGGGTTTTTGGAAAATTATCATGCTGGAACAGTTTCCGGAGGGAGGGGATCATGCTCTGCTTCAGTATTTCACAGTACGTGTTGGAGTTCATGTGTCCCTCAGTGAAATGTAACTCCCCAACACCTGCTGCACTCATGCAGCCCCGGACCATGGAATTCCCACCACCATGCTTGACTGTAGGCATGACACATCTTTATACTACTTACCTGGTTGCCACCACACATGCTTGAGACCATCTCAACCAAACAAATTAATTTGGTCTCACCAGAGATCATGTGACAGGCAGTGCTTCACAGCCAGTCACAGTACAGCAGAAAAAATGTTGTAATGATGTAGAAATCATAACTTTAATCAGGATTTGCTCTGTGGTTTGTGACAATAAGGTTGTGTTGAGAAATCAGCACTACCCCTTACTGCTCCAGTGCGTTTCCCCTGGATTCTTTGGATGGAAGCCTGAAGTAGAGTTGATAGAGAGACAGTATACTTAGATCTTCAGCAAATTAGCAATTCATTAAAACAGAGCTCTGGAAACCCCTTCCACTTAAATAGAGTTTCAAGAGAGGAAGTTTAATGATCCTTACAGTTGCAAGACCTTATATCACCCACAACCCCTACAGTGGCCCTGAAGGGCAAACCACATAAACAAAATTGGCAAGAAAATAAAAAAAGAGATGCACTTAAATAAGAGCGATTAAAAATAAAAAGAACCACACAAACAAAAAAAGCAGAAATAAAAAAAACTGACACTTTTATAAAAAGATGAGCAATATTATCAAAAATAAACACAGTTAAAAAAAAAGATGAGCAATAATATAAAAACAGATATAATAAACAATGATATAATAACGGACACAGTTTTTAAAAAAGTTGAGCAATCATATAAAAAACTGACACAGTTTAAAAAAAAAGTTGAGCAATAATAAAAAACTGACAGTTTTTTTTTAAAAAGTTGAGCAATAATAAAAAAAACTGACACAGTTTTAAAAAAGTTGAGCAATAATAAAAAACTGACAGTTTTTTTAAAAAAAGTTGAGCAATAATAAAAAAAAACTGACACAGTTTTAAAAAAGTTGAGCAATAATAAAAAAAACTGACACATTTAAAAAAAAAAGTTGAGCAATAATAAAAAAACTGACACAGTTTAAAAAAAAAGAGGGTGGCGAAGTTTCTCCCAGAGAACACTTCATCTTTTTGCACAGACGGTGGTGCTGTTTCTCCGAGAAAACGCACCATCAAATTCCTGAAACTAGCAACAGAAAAATAAATAAGGTGGCTTGAAAATAAAAACTGAAAAATAAAAAAGAGTGCAAGCTAAATGCTAAAGCTAACACGCACAGGATTATGGGATCTTGAGTTCAGAAACCCACAGGAAACATGTCCAGTGGGAGAAATCACTGTTATTGGGATTTTACTGCTCGTGTAAGTATAATTCACAGTTAGGCAGCTGGTTTAGCTCACCTAACTCAGTAATTTATACAGATTTAGCACAGCTCACGCTGTTAGCAGGGGTTTAATGTATCTAATTATATTATGAGAACTATGTGCTTAAAATACGACAAGAATCTAACAATTCCACCTTAAACAACACAGCAGTAACGGGAACTGCTGTAGCATTTAAGGTGGAATTGATAATCAGTTTAAACTTATTTTAGACTGATTAACTCGCAGTGGGTGTGTTTGTGTTGGTTTTACTGGGATTATGAGGACTAGAGAGTATTAATATGACTGTAGTTCTGAAATATCAGTGATATTAGGGCTGAGAAACTCTTTGGTGCCACCTTAAATGCCACCTTTTGACAACTCTAAACGAACACGCATGCTCTTCAGTTTCTGTCCTCAGGGAGCAGCAGGTGCTGCCGCGAGCCCCGCCCACAACACTCACTGTGCAGTCTCAGTCAGACCACACCCACACCGCTCCTCAAACACGCTGCAACGAACTGCGTATACCTAAAGCTGCCGCTGACTGACCGAGCAAAAAAAAAAAAAAAAAAAATTGATTATGTAATTTACGTTAAAATGAAGTTATTTCGTGAAGTGACTGCCTATTTATAAAAGCAACAGCAGTAGTTCATTTGTTAAAGTTAATTTGTAACATTTCTAACATTTAAGGCGTTTTTTAATCACAAATTGCGGCCAATGGCTACTTTCCTTACTGCGCAGTTGGCAACACTATTGTCCAACCCATCCCTTCCGGCCTTTCTCCTTCCTTTACTCTGTCAGTTCTCTCCCCGCCTCCTCCTCGCCATTCCTCACCGGTCTGCAGCACCCGCTCAGCTCCTTGCTGGAGCCCCCTGACCTTCATTCTCCTTATCTACAGCGCCGCCCCCTCTCAGCTTGCGCTGCGGCTCATCTCCAACACTGGAACCCTACTACATTCCGGGGCGCCCCGGATCTGGAACTTCATTTCCGTGTGTTTGCGGGACGAAGCTTCTCATCCTGCGATGGGCCTGGCTGTCAAAGGCTGACGTGTTTTCGGCTTTCAAGATCCTCCCTCTCCATTCAGACTCCTGGCGCCTTTTCAGAGTCCGCTTTTCAGTTCACCTTGCTTTCGGGTGCAAAGTAACCCCAAGCTTCGACTCCTTCGCTGAGGCGCTCTGCTAGATTTTGCTCAACACAGGCTCCCATTCGTGTTCCACCTCCTTGGTAACTTCTTAGTCATCGATCCTGTTTCTGGCTGTACCTCCTCTGCAACTGGACGGGATTTCCTTCTTCTACGCCGACGCAGCTTCCAGCTCTTTTGATGTTCGGCTTTTCACAGATGCCGCTCCTTCCTCTCTAGTCGCCTCTGCCTGGCCGGAGACCTTGGTCTGCTCCACCGCGCACCCGTGCGATACTTCCGTGCTCTCTGGAAATATTCCGGTCGTCGCTGCCCTCTTTTGGGGACATGAATGGTCGGAAAAATCTATTCTACTCCACTCTGACAATCTCGCCGCGGTCCGCATCATCAAAAGTTGCTCAAAATCGCTAGAAATCATGCCTTTTATCCATCATCTCACTTGGCACTCTATTAAGCATCAATTAATCATTAAAGCTGTTCACATCCCAGGTCCATCCAATTTTTTTTTTTTTGCTGATTCTCTTTCTCGTTTTCAATTACAGAAATTCAGATCCTTGGCTCTGCATGCAAATGCAACCCAGTGTCGGTACATCCATTTTCACAACTACACTACACTTAACCCCATGTGAACGAACCAATCTTCCAAGCTCAACAAACCATCCTTTCAGCCGTCTCCCCACAGACTCTCTCCACTTACTGGTCAACCAGGAAACGTACAAAAGAATCACCTTCACAAATAACATCTCTTTCCCTTCTCATCATCTATCCGTAATGACCGCTTTCCTCACTTTTATTCACACTCAATAGTCCGCCCGTTCCTCATCACTCAGAGTCCATCTGGCCGCCATGAATTTCTTCACTAAACTCATTACTGGCATACCTCACCCATCCTCCAATCACCCACAACTTTCCCTGCTCCTGGAAGGAATCCAAAAATTCAGAAACTCCAATCTCACATCATCGAGCTCCTATCACTCCAGAAATCCTGCTACGTTGCATTTAAACCTCCGATCAGGCTTCTACTCTCCGACTACATCTGTGATGGAAGGTGTTTATTGAAATGATTCATAATCAATGACGTGTGATGATTCATAAACAATGACGACTATTAATGATATTACTTTTTGTTCCATGCGATGATAATGTGTACTGTGAACATTTTACCCTCAGTGAGCTTTTCTGAAATGCTGAGTAAGAGTTTTCTCTATCTGGCGCCAGCAGTGTGTGTCTATGTGTGTGTGTATGTGTGTTGAGGAATGCACGTCACAGCTGTCGTATCTACAAGCCCTGGCGCCAGAGCCATCTCCCTCTCCTGCTTGCAGTATTTTGAGGACCAGCCTGAGATGCTCACTAAGGGATTATGTCATATCACATGTCAGAAGAAGTTGACGTGTCACAATGGTGGCACTGTGCCCATAATTGGGAAATAAATCTTGTTACTCATTCTGATCAAGACTCAGAGACTCTGAATATTTCTTTCTTCCTGTCATTATTTTCCACCACAATTTGGCGTCACGAACAGGATGAGCATGGTCTTGCGGCGGAGGGGGAGAGACTAAGCACCTGCCGAGGACGCTCTCCAGCAAAACAGCTGGGCCCCAGAAGCAAGGGAAAATTCCACAGAATAAGGACGAAGTACCGCGGGGGCAGGTGCGGCCTCTCACCCCTCATTCGCAAATCCAGGCCTCATCAACAAACATTGGTGGTGAGTGACAGGTTAACTAATTTACTCATTAAGGAAATTGAAATGTAAACAATTGTTCTTAAATTAATTTACTCCCCTCCATCCTTCCTTCAGCACTCCGCCCTGGACAAGTGTATAGATACATGACGGTGTACAAGACTAGCCTGGTCATAGCGAGGCCTTTATTGATGTATGTAAATATATCTTTGAAGTTAAAGAGAAGACTAGCCTGGTCATAGCGAGGCCTCTATTGATAGACGTGTCATTAGAGTAATAGGTCCCGGGACCGTGGGGAGGAGTGCATAAATAATACTATAATAGTACAGGGTACTGATTGTGTATTAAGCAGGGATAGAAGAAGGAAGGTGAGACGTGATTATTGGGGCTAAATTACTCTGAGTCATTAAAATCGAATGAGAGAACAAAATGGGATCCCAAGTAACTAAAGAATTGAAACTTAATCCAAAAATTCATGATGCAGCTCTTTTCAATCAAATGAGCCAAGACTATATGTGTATGTCTGTGTGTGTGTGTGTTTATGTAGTGTTGTTCAAAGGTTTGGAATCATTAGCATATTAACCCAATATACATATATTAAAGTAGGGCAGAATATTGAGCCATGCTGGAACTGTTCAATGTAACATGTTTCATTATCTTTATGGAAAATGCTGTAGAATTCTGAGGATGACAGTTTAGTGAATATGTGAGACTGCTTCATGTTTAAATAGTAGTGATGAGTTATGTACAAATGTCCACATTGTGAAAGTCATCCCTGATTGAAACAGAAAAGAGATGAGGATTCCAGGCTTTTGATACAATGTGTGTGTGTGTGTTTCTGCGTGTGTTGAATAAAGCAGTGAGAGAGATAGACAAAACATCTCTTCTCTGCTATCTTCTATCACATTTGGTGTGTGTGTGTGTGTGTCTGTGCGTGTGTGTAAGTGTGTATGTTTCTAACATTTGTCTAACTCTGATATTCTATAAGCGAATCTAATGATGAATATAATGTGTGTGTGGCTGTGTCAGAATCGCTCCCTATTCCAGAAATAGTGCACTATATAGTGTGTAAACCATTTTTGCAGTACTGTTTAAAACTCCAGCAGTACATTCTATTCCCTATATAGTTCACTATGAAAAACCTAATGCATCACAAAATTTAGAAATTCCAAAATATACTATAATGCAATGCAGTGCTGTTGTATTAGACGTCCTCAGAGCAGGACAAACATGGTTTATTGTTTGGTTGTTCCATAATTCGTTTAGTAAATAGAAAATGCTACATAGTGAAAGAGTTAATGAGTGAGCCATTCTGAACACAGCTTCTGTCTTCATGTGGTTTAGGCCTTTTCTATTCTTATTCTTTTCTTATTGAGACTGACTTCAGCTCAGTCTCAGCTGAATGAGATTTAAAGAATACACATATCTAATTTCTCTAGTGGTTCTCATGTATCTCAGTCTATGCTGATCTTTTGATTCTCTTAATGAGGATGGTAGATTTTAGAAACCAGTAAGAAAAGACCTTACTTTCTTTGGAAAGGTTTAATTTGACAAACTTAATATTGTATCTATTACGAGCTGCAGTGAATTGGGTCTCTCTTTCTGACTCTTAAACAAGGAGACATCAGATGTCTTTAAATAAAACAAAGCTATCTGTTTTGCTTTCCATATGTTTTCTATTTCTGGCAATGAAGAACTTGCTTGCATATTCTTAGCTATATTTTGAGTCCCCATCAGAGCACAACAATATAATGTTAATGTTTATACAGTTTAGGAATATCAAGCATCGTTTGGCTGGAAATAATTTTTGTTTTAGTTATTTCATGAGGCTAAACAATTTTTAACCATGTTAGAATTCCTTTCAGGATTTCTTTTTTATTATTATTTTTTTTCTTTTAAGGTTTTTTTTTGGAGGGATTTTTCTCTTTTGACTGATTGTTGCTCAGTGCTGTTTTCTGGGTGTTTGAGAAGGCGGGGGTGGTGCTCATCACAGGAGTTTTGACCCTCAGAGACAGGGTCCTCTGCAACAGTACTGTGAACATCATCTGAACCAGAGCACTTCATGAGGAGAGTCTCAGATGAGAGACTGTGTTTGGTCCAGCTGTCGGTCGATGGCTGGACTGCGTCTTCACCGGACCTGCTGTGATTGAAATGTTACAGCACTGGTCCAGGAAACTGGTTTCAGATCTGGAAGAACTGAGCGATCAGAGACCGCTTCAGACAGCACCTGCTCAACCATCAACACCACCCACCCCCAGCAGCCAATCAGCCCAGTGGATCCACCCCTCAGCCTGAGCCAGCAACAGAGACGTGAGACCAGATTTTTTATTTTTATGCCTGTTTACTTTTTTTCCATTAAAAGGAGTGATTTTATTTAATTTTTGATGTTTATGCCTCATGTAGAAAATGTTTGGTTAAACTTTAAATCTGGTGGTGACTCAAATTATGACTGTTTTACCTTTCTTTTTAAGGAAAAAAAAAAAAAAGGGAGTTTTTAGCTTTTTTTGTTTCTCTTTTAAATAGTGTTTCTCATCAAAAACTTTGATGAATTAAAAATAATATCTAGTTCAGGGAAAAAAAATCTTTAATTTCATTGTAAACAGTAGCCAAACATGGTTGCTGGGCAGATTAATACATTAGAGGTCTATCACACATTGGCCCTCAATTTTCACTGGAAAGTTTTTTTTTTTTTTTTTTAGATTTACATTATGTAATTTATGTTGCCTAATGACTATGATTTGTATAAAACATTTTTAATAACAATCTTCTCCATTAAGGCTTATGTAAGGGAAGTTGTTTACTGGCTTTTGACAAAATTAATACATATAAACTCAGATGTAGTTGTAACTAGCTAAAGTAACCAAGCATGCTGGCTTAAATAAAAATCAACCATTTAAAATCTTATTAATACATCAATGTAGACTATCAACTACAAAAAGAGCTTTGCTTGCTCCAAAAGTTTTTAAAAAAAAAAATATATATAGGGTAAGATAGAAATCTTTCTCTTATATGTGCATTAATATTAATGCTAAATTAATTCAATATATATAATAATAACTAGCTTGCCAAACCACCAGCTAACAGTCTTGCAACTATGCCAAACAAGTGAAACTTAAATATGTTTTTATTTTTTGCAATTAATTTACAGGTAGCACAGTTCGCAAAAATATATATTGGAACTGAACAAGGAAAATAAATATTAGGCTAATGACTTCAAACAGGACCACTGCAGCTCATAGCTTCAAAATCACTGTCATAGGAACTAGTTAGTCTAAACTTAGGTGGACCATGCCTACAACAGCTTGTGGACACAACTCCACACACATTTAAATTCTAACATCAGCCAAATGTTTTTAGACTCAAGTTAACAGATAAAAAATAAGTTTACGAAGGATATAGAGGAAATGCACTGACTGCATCATACTCATCAGTGTTTTGGAAGAACTGAACTCTTACTTAATAACTAAAATAAAAAGGGGGTGTTTTATGCTCCTTGTGTGTTCGCCCTCAAATAACAGCACTAATCAGACTAAATATTCTGAACAATGCTTTAAGGATTTCTGAGTATGTGTAAAGTTGAGGATTGTTTGTCTACAGATTGGCATTAAGAATTTTGGCACATAACAAACTATTTTAAAATAAATAAAACTAAGATTAATCTGAAGTGCACAAATAAGTTTTAGATGTGCTTCAACTGAAGAACTGGGTGATCCCTGATGGATATAAACTGATAGAGAGTTACAAATCTTTGGTGCATAAATACAGAATGCAACGCTAAATGTTCTCAACAAATGAGCTGGAATTGTCGATCTGTCAGGAGTCCTGATATATACTTAGCTGCTAAGCAGTTAAGAGATTTTTACACTTTTTACACTAAATGAATATTAAAATCCAATCTAAATAATCTTCTCTCTTTTTTTTGTGTGTGAGTTAGAACTGTAGCTGCAGCATTTTGACCACGATGTAATTTGTAAATTGTAGAGAATAATAATTGTAATCCAGAGAATAATGCATTACAATACTCTAATCAAAACAAAGGTGTAGATCAGCTTCTCAGCATCTAGTGTAAGAAAATGTCTAATTAATGTATAAAAAATATATACATTATTGTGGTTGAAGATTAAATTAGACAATGTGAAAGGTTAAAAGAAAATATGAAGGCATTTGATAAATAAATGTTGAGACTATGTATTCTATAGTCTAGAGCGAAAACAGTGACAATGTTGAAAAACATTGACTTGATTTTAACACTTTTAAACTTCATGTTGTAATTCTGGAAAAAAAAAAAAAAGAGAAAGTTAATGTAGTAAAATTTGTTTATGAATCTTCTCAGATCCATGGTGGGCGTGACGAGGCAGGGAGAGTCCGGCGTGGGGACTGGTGTGCAATAGGCCCCAGCATGTCCACAGCTGAGATGAAGAAACACTTGTTCTCATACTCTGTATGCGGACACTTGTCATTACTCCCGGGGCTTCTTAGGCGTTATGTAGACCATCATGGAATCTTGGATGATTCCATTTGGTCTAGAAGGGGGGGAGTGAAGGGTGTGATTGGAGATAACCACACCTTTACACTCTTATTCTTAAATGTTTTATACATTTATATATACAGTTATTATTTTTACTGTTCACTTTATAATTCACTTAATAACCTTATGATCTTTGCTCTCTTTTTAACTGTCACGGCGACACAAGGCTTTGGAGGTTGTTTTTACTTTTTCAGGAATCAGGAAGGTCAGAGTGTTTTCATCAACAATGAGAGCTGTGAGGAGAACGTGACCCTGAGTGGCAGAGAAGCTTCACTGCTGTTCTGCTGTTCTGGGACCAGTACATATGAACTAGGAGACAAAAAGTTATCTGAGTGAAGTGCTGGAAACCTCTCCTCAGATAGCCAGAAGATCTTTCCATCCACTCTTTTCCTCTGTCTCATCTTCTCACAGACTTTAGGACACTTAAGGACTGTCTGCTGTGTTCATGAAGGACACAGTGCTGAACAACATCATGATAAGAACTTGTTGCTCAGACAGGCTGGAGCTCATTAAAACTGGACAACATGCTGTTAACTGGACTCTGCTGACGTAATCATATTGATAAGTTCTGTACAATCACATGTCATTTGCAAAATGTATAACTGCTTGGATGAAGTATGAGGAATTCTCTCTGGCCCTCGACTGGCTTTAGTTTATTTCTTTCTCTCTCTCTCTCTCTCTCTCTCTCTCTCTCTCTCTCTCTCTCTCTCTCTCGCGCGCGAATGTGTTGACCTATCGAGATTTTATTTGTTGATGTACTTTTACTCTTTTCTAATATATATCTATTAATTTTTGTTCCGCCATATGCAGAAGAAAGGCCAGTTCCTGCAAGTTACAGTAGATACAATAGAGTTAGATACTGCATTTGGGCTGGACCGTTTGTTTAATGAAGATAAAGAAAATTAGCTGTAAAAAGAAAATTTCATTATTGATTCAGAATCAAAGGGGGGAGTGTGATGGAAGGTGTTTATTGAAATGATTCATAATCAATGACGTGTGATGATTCATAAACAATGACGACTATTAATGATATTACTTTTTGTTCTATGCGATGATAATGCGTACTGTGAACATTTTACCCTCAGTGAGCTTTTCTGAAATGCTGAGTAAGAGTTTTCTCTATCTGGCGCCAGCAGTGTGTGTCTATGTGTGTGTGTATGTGTGTTGAGGAATGCACGTCACAGCTGTCGTATCTACAAGCCCTGGCGCCAGAGCCATCTCCCTCTCCTGCTTGCAGTATTTTGAGGACCAGCCTGAGATGCTCACTAAGGGATTATGTCATATCACATGTCAGAAGAAGTTGACGTGTCACAATGGTGGCACTGTGCCCATAATTGGGAAAGCAAGATAGTAAGGGTGGGGTATAAAGAGAGCTTGGCACTCTTGCAAGGCAGGAGTTCACTCTGTATTCATTACGTGTGGCTTCTCAATAAATCTTGTTACTCATTCTGATCAAGACTCAGAGACTCTGAATATTTCTTTCTTCCTGTCATTATTTTCCACCACACATCCTCCACGCTCCAAGCACTATTTCTCCTGGCATACTTCAGATTCCCCAAGCTTATAACCTATACATCCGTTCCCAACCAGACGATTTGAGACGGACTCATTCCAAACTAGCTTCCACATAAGCTCCAATTTTGGGGATATAACTGCATGCTTCTTCAAGCACGCAGTTCAGAACTCCAGCCCAAATTTCCCTGAGTTCCCTCCCCTTTTTCTTCTTCTTTCTCTACTTTAGGCGTGGTCCGCACTTAGCAAAATGATGTTATGTAATAACAAAAGTTTGGGAGAAGGACCACACCCCAACTCTACTCCACCCCGTATCAATCAACCGTCCTATAAATACCTCCCCTAACTAACTACCTCTCGTGACGAAAGTTCGCAACCCACCTCCTCCCCAACAACCCCCTTTTTCTACTCTTCCACTTCTTATTAAATAAAAGGGGGGGATATAACTGCATGCTTCTTCAAGCACGCAGTTCAGAACTCCAGCCCAAATTTCCCTGAGTTCCCTCCCCTTTTCCTTCTTCTTTCTCTACTTTAGGTGTGGTCCGCACTTAGCAAAACCATTTTTTGCCGAATCTGTTTATTAACTGTAAGAGAAGTGGAGGCAATGAGGGGTGTTAGATTACAGAGTACAGTATTAGTGTTTATTAACTGTAAGAGAGGTGGAGGGAGGCAGTGAGGGGTGTTAGATTACAGTCAGAGTACAGTATTAGTGTTTATTAAATGTAAGAGAGGTGGAGGCAGTGAGGGGTGTTAGATTACAGTCAGAGTACAGTTTTAGTGTTTATTAAATGTAAGAGAGGTGGAGGCAGTGAGGGGTGTTAGATTACAGTCAGAGTACAGTATTAGTGTTTATTAAATGTAAGAGAGGTGGAGGCAGTGAGGGGTGTTAGATTACAGTCAGAGTACAGTATTAGTGTTTATTAAATGTAAGAGAGGTGGAGGCAGTGAGGGGTGTTAGATTACAGTCAGAGTACAGTATAAGTGTTTATTAACTGTAAGAGAGGTGGAGGGAGGCAGTGAGGGGTGTTAGATTACAGTCAGAGTACAGTATTAGTGTTTATTTAATGTAAGAGAGGTGGAGGCAGTGAGGAGTGTTAGATTACAGTCAGAGTACAGTATTAGTGTTTATTAAATGTAAGAGAGGTGGAGGCAGTGAGGAGTGTTAGATTACAGTCAGAGTACAGTATTAGTGTTTATTAAATGTAAGAGAGGTGGAGGGAGGCAGTGAGGGGTGTTAGATTACAGTCAGAGTACAGTATAAGTGTTTATTAACTGTAAGAGAGGTGGAGGGAGGCAGTGAGGGGTGTTAGATTACAGTCAGAGTACAGTATTAGTGTTTATTTAATGTAAGAGAGGTGGAGGCAGTGAGGGGTGTTAGATTACAGTCAGAGTACAGTATTAGTGTTTATTAAATGTAAGAGAGGTGGAGGCAGTGAGGGGTGTTAGATTACAGTCAGAGTACAGTATTAGTGTTTATTAAATGTAAGAGAGGTGGAGGCAGTGAGGGGTGTTAGATTACAGTCAGAGTACAGTATTAGTGTTTATTAAATGTAAGAGACGTGGAGGCAGTGAGGGGTGTTAGATTACAGTCAGAGTACAGTATTAGTGTTTATTAACTGTAAGAGAGGTGGAGGCAGTGAGGGGTGTTAGATTACAGTCAGAGTACAGTATTAGTGTTTATTAACTGTAAGAGAGGTGGAGGCAGTGAGGGGTGTTAGATTACAGTCAGAGTACAGTATTAGTGTTTATTAAATGTAAGAGACGTGGAGGCAGTGAGGGGTGTTAGATTACAGTCAGAGTACAGTATTAGTGTTTATTAACTGTAAGAGAGGTGGAGGCAGTGAGGGGTGTTAGATTACAGTCAGAGTACAGTATTAGTGTTTATTAAATGTAAGAGTGGTGGAGGCAGTGAGGGGTGTTAGATTACAGTCAGAGTACAGTATTAGTGTTTATTAAATGTAAGAGAGGTGGAGGCAGTGAGGAGTGTTAGATTACAGTCAGAGTACAGTATAAGTGTTTATTAACTGTAAGAGAGGTGGAGGGAGGCAGTGAGGGGTGTTAGATTACAGTCAGAGTACAGTATTAGTGTTTATTAACTGTAAGAGAGGTGGAGGCAGTGAGGGGTGTTGGATTACAGTCAGAGTACAGTATTAGTGTTTATTAACTGTAAGAGAGGTGGAGGCAGTGAGGGGTGTTAGATTACAGTCAGAGTACAGTATTAGTGTTTATTAAATGTAAGAGAGGTGGGGGCAGTGGAGAACGCTTATTACTTCGGTTTCTTGTTGTTTCATTAAAATGATTAATTATAGGATAAAACCTGATACACTTAGAAACATATTTACCCCCCTCAAAAAAATCCATACACATCTGGGAGGAATGTTTGATTAAAAATATGTAAAAATGTGCTCCCAAAACTTTTATCGTCTTTTTTACTGAAAAGATAATATCACAATATTTCAGGGTATTTTTGCGATAACTATATACTTGGCGATATAGGAAAACTAAAATAATTCATTCATTTCAGGAATATAGTATAATAGTATAACAGTATAATCATAATGTGGCAAAATAAATAATATAATGCAGCAAATAATATAGCAGAATATTTAGTTCATGCATATAAACTGCAAACTGAAACAATTATACAATAAATACACTTAAAGCTTCACAGTAAATAATATTCTGCTTTTAAGACAGAACATCTCTATTACCACGATATATATTTTTAATATCATGATATTTCTGTCACGATATATTGTATACGATATAATATTGCCCACCCCTAGTCCCCAATTCAAAATAGTTTGTCTAACTGATTTGAATCAAAATGATTCTATTTCTATTTATTTAAGAAGGGTTAAGAAGACTCACCATGACACTAGAAAAGTGCAATGAATGTTAATGAATGTTAGAAAATGGAAGGAGGAGGGGCTTCAGACATGATCCTCCTCCCAAAAAGCAGTTGTTACATAACTCCACAAACTGTAAATATTTGTTTACTGTAATCTACAAACAAAAGTTATGGCATTGTACTCTAAATTATCATAAAGCCATATAGAAATGAAAAAAATATATACTTTTTGTATTTATTAAGCTATTCATTTGATAAAATTGTTTTACTATGAAGCACTAAACATTCTTTCAAGTTTCATTGTTGTGCATTTGTTTATAATTGTGTTTCTTTTAATATATTGATCATTCTTAATTAAATCATATTTTTACTTGAACTCAAATGCATAGTTTGTGTACTCCATTTACTCAATAATTAATTGAGTGCTGGAAACTTAGTTATTTCTTTTTGAAGATGTTAACATGTCTGATCTTTTTCTGTTATTTAAAGTGGTGCTTAGTCTTCTGTTTCAAAGCAGCAGGCCCAGACCGAGAATGGACAGAAAAAAAGAGGACAAATCCTGTGTTCTCTGGAATGATGGTGCTTCATCTATGTGTAATATGCTGGGCTGAGGTGTGGTGGTGATCATTTAACCTCCTGGCCTCACTAATGTTCTTGTAGCTAAATGCAATCAGTTCCCTAAAGCAGTGCTCTAAAATATTGTAGAAAGCCTTCACTTCAAAGTAGAATCAGCTACTCCAACAAAAGCAATACAAACTCTTTTAGTTCAATGGTTCATTGTTTCTTCTGAATATTGTACAAAAAAGTGCTTCCACAACAAGGATGGTATACAGTGCTCATAACAAATATCCACTCTTAGTATAGTTTCCTTTTTTATTGCTTTTTTTTAAATGGAATCATTGTGATTTACAGAGTGATCCAGGTAACTGGTGCCATTACTCTCACAATTAGTGTTTAAATAATAAAAAACAAAACAAAAAAAAAAACAATATATATACAGGGTCAATTTGGACTATCTTTGAAAAGTTACTTTATTTCAGTAATTCAGTTCAAAATGTGAACCTCATATATTATATACATGTATTAAACACAGAGTGATCTATTTTAAGCGTTTATTTATTTTATTGTTGATGATTTTGGCTTACAGCCAATGAAAACCCAAAAACCAGTATCTCAGAAAATTAGAATATTATATAAGACCAACTGATACTTTTGGCAATGTGGGCAGTGTGCCAAGTCCTGCTAGAAAATAAAATCCACATCGCCATAAAAGTTGTCAGCAGAGGGAAGCATGAAGTGCTGTAAGATTTTGTGGGAAAACAAAACTGCACTTTAGACTTTAGACTTGATAATAAAACACAGTGGATCAACACCAGCAGATGACATGTCTCTCCAAACCATCACTGATTGGTGGAAACTTCACACTAGACCTCAAGCAGTTTGGACTGTGTGTCTCTCCACTCTTCCTCCAGACTCTGCTCCCTCGATTTACAAATGAAATGTGAAATTTACTGATGATTAGTGATCAGCAACAATAAAAGAAATAAACGCTTAAAATAGATCACTCTGTGTGTAATAAATCTATATAATATGTAAGTTTCACATTTTGAACTGAATTACTGAAGTAACTTTTCAAAGATATCCTAATTTTTTAGATGACCCTGCATATATATATATATAAATATATATATATATATAATATAAAGATAAACATTATAAAAGAGCAACTAATTAACAGCAAATATGCCAAACGTCTCCATTTCTCTGACTGGCTGGCCAGGGAGCGTGGAACGAGAAAGAGTCATCCCCCTGCATCAGTCTAGCCAATCAGCAGCATCACCTGTAGGCTGTTAAAGAACACACAAGCAAGGAGTTATTGTAAAAAAATATACTTTGTAGTTTATTGTAGATTCATGCCTCATTTCAATAAGTGAGGCATCTCTTGTGTCTCTTGTCTTATGTATGTCTATCTGTGTCCTTGTTGTATTGTAAATATAGTGTCTCCCATTCTTTTATATTTATAATCTTTTTCTGTACTTGCTGTAATTTTTGGGAAGGAGAGTAACGTAATTTAAATTATCTGTATGTCCTGCACATATGCAGTATTCACAATAAAACTACTTGACTTGACTGATAATTGTGCTGTTCCTGTACTCACATTTTCATTTTTTACTGTGCTGTATTGCGTAACTGCTACTGGCAGCTACATTTCCATTGGGATCAATAAAGTAGCTATCTATCAATCTTTTAAATATTGTTTAAACCATAAGTAAATCTTTACATTTTGGAACTGTTCGATTCTGGCTGCAATACTTGGGCCAGGTGTTTCAATGGGACAGATGTGGGCTAACTGGGAAAATTATTTATTCATTTATCAGGCACTGACAGTAAGTGTTTGGACGAAGGTACATATATTCTTCAGATAAACTGTGTTAAGACTCCTGAAATTAGAGGCTGAATCAAACTTGGTTTTCAGACTGACCTCTGGACTATGGATGGATAGTACAGAGGGATGAGTTTTTGAGAGATGGGAGTAAAAGTCTTCCTTGTAAGCTGGTGCTCCAAACACACAAACAAAGAGGACATTCTGAAGAAAGTGAAAAGAAATGTATGTGAGAAGAGAACAGTGGTTAGCAGAAAAATAATATGTATTGGATTATTTCAAGTCTGTCACATTTAAGTACAATAGCAACTGATAAAAGAGAACATCTGTGAAGCAATAATTTAACATTATTTTGTATGTAATCATGTGTTAAACTCTGAACTGATATCTGTAAAATTGTACTAATCATTTTACGTAAAACCATTACATCAGAATCACTTATCATAATTAATCTGTGCATAGCTAGTTCGATGAACACAGAACTGATACAGGTTTTGGCAAAAGACGACTGGTTTAACAGCAGTCCTATGCTGCTCTAAAAAAAATAAATCATGTAAATATTTTGCCTTTTTGTACAAAAACATTCATCCACGGCCGTGTATAAAATGCTTCTATTTTATTCTTTATAGCAAACAGGCAATCCATTATAGGAACATTAAATCATATTTAATCACATTTATGTCACAGTATAGGAATCTCAAATCCAGTATAACAGTATATCCTGCAGCAGCATAACACGGCTAAACTTGTGGCCACTTAAGGTAGCACTATAATTGTAGCCTTTAATCACAGCTGAAGAGTTTCTCAGCCCTAATATCACTGATATTTCAGAACTACAGTCATATTAATACTCTATAGTCCTCATAATCCCAGTAAAACCAACACGAACACACGAACTGCGAGTTAATCAGTCTAAAATAAGTTTATACTGATTATCAATTCCACCTTAAATGCTACAGCAGTTCCCGTTACTGCTGTGTTGTTTAATGTGTAATTGTTAGATTCTTGTCGTATTTTAAGCACATAACTTAGTTCTCATAATATAATTACACACATTAAACCCCTGCTAACAGCGTGAGCTGTGCTAAATCTGTATAAATTACTGAGTTAGGTGAGCTAAACCAGCTGCCTAACTGTGAATTATACTTACACGAGCAGTAAAATCCCAATAACAGTGATTTCTCCCGCTGGACATGTTTCCTGTGGGTTTCCGAACTCACGATCCCATAATCCTGTGCGTGTTAGCTTTAGCATTTAGTTTGCACTCTTTTTTATTTTTCAGCACTTTTTTTATTTTCAAGCCACCTTATTTATTTTTCTGTTGCTAGTTTCAGGAATTTGATGGTGCGTTTTCTGGGAGAAACAGCACCACCGTCTGTGCAAAAAGATGAAGTGTTCTCTGCGAGAAAGTTCACCATCTTTTTTTTTAAACTGTGTCAGTATTTTTTAGTGTTGCTCAACTTTTTTTCTTAAACTGTGTCAGTTTTTTTTATTATTGCCCAACTTTAAAAAAAAAAAAACTGTATCAGTTTTTTTTATTATTGCTCAATTAAAAAAAAACTGTATCAGTTTTTTTATTATTGCTCAACTTTTTTTTAAACTGTGTCAGTTTTTTATTATTGCTCAACTTTTTTTTTAAACTGTGTCAGTTTTTTTTATTATTGCTCAACTTTTTTTTAAAACTCTGTCAGTTTTTTTATTATTGCTCAACTTTTTTTTTTAAAACTGTGTCAGTTTTCTGTTTATATTATTGCTCAACTTTTTTTAAAACTGTGTCCGTTTTTATATTATTGCTTATCTTTTTTTTTTAAACTGTGTCCGTTTTTATATTATTGCTCATCTTTTTTTTAACTGTGTTTATTTTTTATATTATTGCTCATCGTTTTATAAAAGTGTGTCAGTTTTTTTTATTTCTGCTTTTTTTGTTTGTGTGGTTCTTTTTATTTTTAATCGCTCCTTTTATTTAAGTGCATCTCTTTTTTATTTTCTTGCCATTTTTTTTATGTGGTTTGCCCTTCAGGGCCACCGTACAACCCCACCCAGACTTTGTGTAAAGGTCAGTAAAGCGGTTCCTCAAAAACTGGTTCTAAGTGATTAAAGTTAAAATTATCTATTGACTACTACTGTTCTCTACCTGCTTCGGCCTACGGCCAGCTTAACTGTCCTATGCACACCCACCCACATACACAGTTCAGTTCAAATATCCAGAAAAAAACTAAAAACTCACTAGTTTCAGACACTTGGGTCAGCACAACCAAGATTACTCCCATGAAAGTCACTATATGCCTCTCAGGCTGGTCCTCTCATTAAATAAAGGATCAATATTACAGTTACTATATGCCTCTCATTAAATAAAGGAGCAATATTACAGTTACTATATGCCTCTCATTAAATAAAGGAGCAATATTACAGTTACTATATACCTCTCATTAAATAAAGGAGCAATATTACAGTTACTATATGCCTCCCATTAAATAAAGGAGATGTATTACAGTTACTATATGCCTCTCATTAAATAAAGGAGCTATATTACAGTTACTATATGCCTCTCAGGCTGGTCCTCTCATTAAATAAAGGAGCTATATTACAGTTACTATATGCCTCTCAGGCTGGTCCTCTCATTAAATAAAGGAGCAATATTACAGTTACTATATACCTCTCATTAAATAAAGGAGCAATATTACAGTTACTATATGCCTCTCATTAAATAAAGGAGCTATATTACAGTTACTATATACCTCTCATTAAATAAAGGAGCAATATTACAGTTACTATATGCCTCCCATTAAATAAAGGAGCTATATTACAGTTACTATATGCCTCTCATTAAATAAAGGGGATGTATTACAGTTACTATATACCTCTTGCATACCTGTCAAGTTTTAGATTTAAAAATAAGGGATATTTTCCTCTGTCCGCTTAAAGCCGTCCCACCAGCCCAACGAAGGTACAGTATCCCTTACATTTTAAAACAGGTTTACAAAAAATCTAAAATAACCACATGTGAACCACTTACACACTACAATCAGATTATAAGAATCTGAAATGTTGTGGACATTCCTACATATGTCATTCTTTTAATACAGCCAAATTAAAAACCCTTTTCTATATATTTTTTTTTATTTAAGATTTCATGTCTTTTTTGTAATAAATGCACTCTTTTATATGATATATTTTTTATTTATTTAATGTATTTAAAATTGAACAAAGAGTGCACAAATTCTGCAAAATGACTGTTGGTGACCTAAAAATGGTATTATGAGCTTTTACTAAAAGGACATGGACCAGATATGTTCCTTCAGTAAAAATTAGTCCTAAGGGGCCTACACAATAATTTTTAATTAATACTTCTTCCTTTTGATCACTCCACCCCTGATCAGTTCAGTTAATTTCGGTCCTCTCCACATTTCTAGTTAAACTGAGTCACAAGCTGTAATTTTTTTTATTTTAAAAGGTTTAATCTGTGTGTTTTATTTCGGAGTATTTTTAAGCAGCTATCAGAAAAATCTCATCACAGTTTCCATGATTAGACTACCGTTACCTTTCTTTTAGAAAAATCGCTGCATGTATGTTTTAACATCAGCAGCTCCAACTAGCTGCCTGAACTCACAGCGAGGAGGGCGGGGCTTCCCCACACTGACCCTCCTTGCAAGCTGATTGGCTGTTTCTCCTGAAAGGCGGGACTTTCTCCTTGAACCGGCTCCACGATTGGTTAAGAGACACAGAGCGGTCAGTGCCCTGTATCCTCAATAATATATATTTTTTTATTTTAATAAAATACGGGAAATTTACGGGAAAATACTAATACGGGAGGACGGCGGGAAAGAGGAGTAAAATATAGTAGTTTCCCGGCCAAAACGGGAGACTTGACAGGTATGCTCTTGTAACCCCCATTTTAAGGGAGTTAATAATGCATTCCAGTTTAAAACTCCTCAGCACTTAAGGGGTTCATTTAATTGAGCTGAATCTAGTGTGCTGTGCTGCAGCCAATGACAGCAGAGACTTGTTTGATCCCGCCTCATCTTCTGCTGAGAAGGCGTGGCCAGAGCAGCAGAGAGAGAGAGACACCATTTTCCCTTCTTTCTTTCCCTTGCTGTGCCTGAAGAAGGAGCTGTGGTAGCTAGCTGTAAATCTAGACAAAGAACTCCATAGTTGTGCTTGCAAATACAGTTAAAAGTTAAAGGCTTAAGCTACAACGAACAACTTTAATAAAGAGGAGACACCAAATAGCTTATAACTCGATGTCTGCTGCTGTATCTTGAGCTAAAAAGGGAAAAGGAGCAAAAGATACACATTCATCTCAGAGGTCAGTTTTTTTGAGGACGTTGGAAATCCTGTAGAGAAGATTTCATCTCATCTTGGAACCCTTTCTTCACAAAGTTGATGGCGAGCCACCCAATGGAACTGAACTGACATTCCTGAACCCTCCTCAGTTCATTCTGAACTGCCCGGTTATGTGGTATGATAAATAATTAGAGACTGAGAAAACACTTAAATTTTTTTTGTTTATTTAAAAGTTAATAACATTTGTATTTTATTTTCCTTGATTTTTTTGGATATTGTTTATTGGATTTATTTAAAAAAAAAAACTGAACTGAAGGTGTACAATTAGAACTAGTAAAAAGTAAAAATTATAAAAAGCTAAACCAAAATAGAAGTAAACTAAATTTGATAAAATAACCCTAACTACAATTAATTACTTATAATTACTAATTAATTAATTACTAACCTAATAAATAAAAGCTAAATCAAACTCAACTAAAGACAATATAAATAATAATATAATTATAATATATCTAGGAAAAATAAATTATTTATTGGGTATTGATTTTGAATTTACACTTTGTGCTTTGTATGTTTTTTTATTTTTTATTTCTCTTACCAGTAAAGCCAATCATTTCCTGTTACTTTTTGTTGTCTGTGGTTAATGCTGACACACACCACCACCTCCTTAACAAACCTAGATGTACTGGTCCTTAGAGTGGCAAATTCCTATATATCCTGCATCTACTCAGCCTTGTTGTTGCTGAATAGTAAGCAAATTACCAGATTAGTTCATAGGAGGGCTTCATAAAGTGGCGAGCCAGCCAGGAGGTGGCGCTGTTGTCAGCATAACAGATCAGAAGTTGCAAACCTTGAATGCAAGAAAATATACCATTGCAGAAACACAGTTACAAAAATGGAAATAATACAGAAAGAACATGTAAATGTTCCAAACTCCCTTATAGTTAGTGGATTAACTCACACTGAAGTAGATGAGGAAGTCTTTGACTACCTGAAAAAACATGGTTCAGTTGCTAGGCATTGAAAATGCAGAGTCTGAGTACTACCAGCAGGTAATTGTAGAGTACAACTTCAATGCTGCAATGAAGTCTTTAGAACATTTGCTGCCTCTCAAGTATAGCAATACCTCCAATCCTGAGTTAGTGTACCAGATCAAAGCTCTTTCCCATGTGTATGCAGTTAAAGCAGGGAATGAAGCAACCAAGTCATATTTGGAGGAGCTTCAGAGTGTTGCCAAAATGAGTGGTCAATGAGTCCATTGCTGAAGCTGCTCAAAATAAAATCCTAGATGAAGTATGGGGCACCAATGAAGATGCCAATGCTAATATGTTAGAACCCACAGTTAACATTGACAGTACTCACCGGTCTACTCCTGTTATGTCCCACCGATCCACTTCACCTGTTAGAGAGAGTACGGTTACAGCTATGTTCACTTCCGTGCCACTAAACAAAGCAAGTGAGGCTAATCCAAATCCTGCTAATGTATATCCACCGGAAGTTCAGAGAGTAATCGTAGAGCACATAGTAAAAACTGGAGAAGTTGCTCCACAGTCACATTCTCACAGCAGACTCAAAACCTTTTCCGCGAGATTTCCTTGTCCTTCGAATGAAGCAGACTGTGACACATGGAGAACAAATGTTGAGTTGTTGCTGCAAGATCCCACCATTTCAGACCTAGACCGATCCAGAAGAATCATTGACACCCTATCAGCACCAGCTGCAACTGTCATCAAACCTTTAGGTCCTTCTGCTCTGCCTAATTCTTACCTGGAATTGCTTGACTCAGCTTTTGGAACTGTTGAAGATGGTGATGAGCTTTTTGCCAAATTCTTAAACACCTTCCAGAATGCAGGAGAGAAACCATCATTGTATCTTCACAGACTTCAAGTCACATTAATGAAAGCCATGAAGAGAGGAGGAATTACAGCTGGTAAGCCCGAAGATATGCTTCTAAAGCAATTTTGTCGTGGGTGCTGGGATCAGTCAATCCTTACAGACCTCCAGTTAGAGCAGAAAAAAGTAAATCCACCATCTTTCTCAAAGCTGCTCTTGATGCTGCGTACCGAGGAGGACAGACAAGCTGCCAAAGCAAGACGCATGAAGCAACATCTTGGCATGCCCCGGCAAAAAGTTGTGACTAATGCACAGGTAACATGTGTCAGCCCACCTAGTAACAGTCAGCTACCCAGCCATGCTGAACTGTCTGCAGAGACACAACAGCTTAAAGCACAAGTTGCTCAGCTACAAGCACAGTTAGCCAAGCTGACTGCATCCACAAAAAGCTAAAAAAGTCCCACCTAAACCTAATGAATCTTACAGTCCTAATACAAACCAAAGCAACTCCATCTGCTGGATCTAACACCAACCTTGTTCCCAAGCCAAAACCATGGTACTGCTTCTCATGTGGAGAAGATGGGCACATTGCTACATCTTGTATGAATGAGCCCAATCCATCCTTAGTCTATGCAAAAAGAAAGCACTCAAGGAAAAGCAACAGCAATGGGAGGAACAAGGCAAGCTTCCGTTAAACCTAAGGCAGTCCTTGTCACGGGACTGACAGGGACTAAGAACAACAAATGTCCCACCCAAAATAGAGAAAAAGATGTCATACCTGAGAGACTTGTAGGAACAAAGTGCACGGCCAAAGTCATCATAGCTGGGAGAAGCTAATTTATCAGAACAATCTATTCAACCTCTGATTAACCTGCTTGAGGTCGAAGGGGCCAATAGACAGCCTGTCCCGTATGAAGGCTTTGTTGAAGTCAATGTCATCTTTCCTAGAGAGTTTGCTGGTAGAGAAATTGAAGTCTCAACCCTAGCACTCATAGTTCCAGATTTCCGCTATAATGAACATTCTCAGGTGCTTATAGGGACAAATACGCTTGATGTTTTGTACAGTCAATACAATCAGCTAAAGAATCCTAATCATTGTCCTAGCCTTTATGGCTATAAGGCTGTGTTAAAGGCACTTTCCCTTCGAGAAAAGCAAGCTGCAAGTGGTCGACTTGGAGTTGTTTTGTGGAAGAGCAAAACACCAGAAATCATACCTGCTGGACAAAGCATATGCCTTAAAGGACTTGTTCGTAGCAGAGTCAACGCTGAACCCTGGGGAATAGTCGAACCACCCTCAACCTCATCTCTACCTGGAGGTGTCTTTGTGTCCAGTTGCATCTTGACCAACCCTTTATATGCTCCTTATAAGCTACCAGTAATGCTGAAGAATGAAACCAGACATGACATCACAATACCAACCAACAGCATCATAGCTGAGCTCAATCACAAGTATCCTTTCTGAAGCTGCATCACCAGGAAATGCTGCTAGTAAGGAGAGAAGCCAAACTAGTGATATTTCTTTCAGTTTTGGTGATTCCTTACCTAAAGAATGGCAAGAAAGAATCTCCAAGAAATTGAACAGCATGCCAGGGGTATTTGCTCTGCATGATCTGGATTTTGGTAATACAAAAGCTGTGAAACACTGCATTAAACTCCATGATGAGACCCCCTTTAAGCATCGTGCCCGACCCATCCATCCTCAAGATCTTGAGGCAGTTCGCAAACATCTTAGAGAATTGGCAGATGCTGGTGTTATCCGAGAATCAGAATCCCCCTTCTCATCACCCATTGTAGTGGTACGCAAAAAGAATGGAGATGTAAGATTATGCATTGATTACAGGAAACTCAATCTCCAGACCATCAAAGATTCATATGCACTCCCTAATTTAGAGGAAACTTTTGCTACCCTCACTGGATCTAAATGGTTTTCTGTACTTGACTTAAAGTCGGGCTACTACCAAGTGGAGATGAAAGAGGAGGATAAAGCCAAGACTGCGTTTGTCTGCCCCCTAGGGTTCTGGGAGTTTAATCGTATGCCGCAAGGGATCACGAACGCTCCCAGTACTTTCCAGCGCCTGATGGAGCGATGTGTGGGAGATATGGAACTTGAAGGAGGTTCTTGTATTCTTAGATGAATTTATCATCTTTTCCAATTCTTTAGAGGAGCATGAGGAACGACTTCTCAAGGTCTTGAATTGTCTAAAGGAATATGGATTAAAGCTGTCACCTGAAAAATGCTACTTTTTCCAGACATCTGTTCGCTACCTAGGTCACATAGTTTCTGAGAATGGTGTTGAGACAGATCCTGATAAGATAGCTGCTCTAAAAACCTGGCCAATCCCTAAAAATCTCAAAGAACTCCGATCATTTTTAGGATTTTCAGGATACTACAGGAGATTTGTTAAAGACTACTCCAAGATAGTGAAGCCTTTAAATGACCTGACTTCTGGGTACCCTCCACGAAGAAGAGGAGACAAGAAACAAGACAAAGACAAGAAGTACCTAAACCCTAAGGAACCTTTTCAGGGTCGATGGACAACAAGTTGTCAGCAAGCTTTTGAAGCCATTATCGAGAAGCTCACCACAGCACCAGTACTTGGTTTTGCGAACCCTAAGCTGCCGTACATCCTTCACACGGATGCAAGTACAACTGGGCTTGGTGCAACCTTGTATCAAGACCAAGGAGGTGAAAAGAAAGTTATCGCTTTTGCAAGCAGAGGCCTTACTTGAAGTGAAGCCAGATATCCTGCTCATAAGTTGGAATTCCTTGCATTAAAATGGGCAGTGGTTGAGAAGTTCAGTGATTACCTCTATGGAAACACTTTCACTGTGGTGACTGACAGTAATCCACTGACTCATATTCTGACTTCAGCTAAGCTAGATGCTACTAGCTACAGATGGCTTTCTGCACTTTCAACATTCTCTTTTGACTTGCAGTACCGGAGAGGCAAGCAAAACCTAGATGCAGATGGCTTGTCAAGGAGGCCTCATGGAGAACTGATCAATGATCCTGTTTCTCAGAAAGAGTATGATCGTATTCAACAGTTCATTCAGTACCATCAAGGAGAGCATTTCAATCAGCAGATTGATCATGAGGTAGTAAAAGCTATTTGTGAGAAACATTTAGCCACAAAAATGTCTAGCACTGCTCTAGTAGAGTCACTTGCCTTACATATACATGCTATCCCTGAGGAGCTGACAAATGATCTAGTTCTATCTGGACACCATGTCCTTTCCAAGTTCTCTATTGAAGAAATAGCTGAAAAGCAGAGAGCTGATCAAATTCTCGCTCCAGTTATAAACCAGTTAGAGACAGGAGAGAAATCACCCCCTGCATTACGCAAAGATCTGCCAGATATCTCTCTACTGTTTAGAGAGTGGAACAAGTTAGAGCTGAGAGATAGTGTTCTGTATTGGCGCAGACAGGAAGAGAACCAGACCCTCTATCAGTTGGTGCTGCCTGCAGAGTTAAGGTCTATGGTCCTACACAGTTTACACAATGAAATGGGACACATGGGAGTAGAACGCACTTTGGACCTTGTTAGATCCAGGTTCTATTGGCCCAAAATGGCCGCAGATGTCGAAAAGAAGATTCAAACCTGTGACAGGTGTGTCCGCAGGAAGGCTTTTCCTGATAAAGGAGCCCCTCTTGTTAATATTCTGACCACCAGACCACTTGAATTAGTCTGTATGGACTTCCTCTCCATCGAACCTGACAGTAAGAACACAAAAGATGTCCTAGTCATTACAGACCACTTCACAAAGTATGCTGTAGCAGTGCCAACACCCAATCAGAAGGCCCGCACAGTAGCCAAATGTCTGTGGGATACTTTTATTGTCCACTATGGTCTACCTGAATGCCTGCACAGTGACCAAGGCACTGATTTTGAGTCAAATCTTATCAAAGAGTTATGTGCCTTGGTAGGAATAAAAAAAAAAAGTCCATACCATCCAAGAGGCAACCCTGTCGAGAGGTTCAATCGTACTTTATTAAACATGCTTGGTACATTGAAAGACAAAGAAAAGACCCATTGGAATGACTGTGAAATCTTTAGTCCATGCATACAACTGTACTAAGAATGAATTCACTGGGTTCACCCCATACGAGTTAATGTTTGGGAGACAGCCTAGACTACCAATCGACCTTGTCTTTGGACTTCCTGTAAAAACCCATCAGACTTCATCCCATTCACAGTACATGGCCACTTTGAAAGCACACCTGGAGGAAAGCTATAGGTTAGCTACTCAAGCAGCCTCAAAAATTGCTCACAAGAACAAAGTGAGGTTTGACAAACTCATCACAGAATCTACACTTGATGTAGGTGATAGAGTCCTTGTGAAGAACGTTCGGATCAGAGGAAAGCACAAACTCTCTGACAGGTGGGAACCTACCGTGTATGTTGTTGTCCGACGTGCCAGTGAACTTCCAGTTTACACTGTGAAGCCTGAAAAAGAAGAAGGTCCTCTTCGAACTCTACACAGAGATTTGCTACTTCCGTGTGGATTTCTTCCCACCATTGATGAAGAAACTGTTACCTCACCAGTGAAAACAAGGCAGCCCAGAACAAGGCAAAACCCTGGTGACAAGACAGATGATGATGTAAGTGATCTGGAGGATGTGGCAGATGACCATGAACCAACTTCCCACTTCAGTCATCTTCAGCCTTCAGAAACTATGAGAATTACATATGAGTATGATATTCCTTGCACTGGAGACAGGCAGAGGAAAAGTAGTTCACCAAAGTTTCAGAATGTCCCAACATTCCAATACTTACCTGTGAAGACCCATGGTGAAGCTAAGTCAAACTTACCTGAAAGTGAACCTGTAGGAAAAAGAGTTAAATAAAGGAGATATATTACAGTTACTATATACCTCTCATGCTGGTCCTCTCATTAAATATAGATACATTAAATATATTATAGTTATTATATATTTTTCTCATTAAATAAAGGAGATGTATTACAGTTACTATATGCCTCTCATTAAATAAAGGAGATATATTACAGTTACTATATACCTCTCATTAAATAAAGGAGCTATATTACAGTTACTATATACCTCTCATTAAATAAAGGGGATGTATTACAGTTACTATATGCCTCTCATTAAATAAAGGAGCAATATTACAGTTACTATATACCTCTCATTAAATAAAGGAGCAATATTACAGTTACTATATACCTCTCATTAAATAAAGGGGATGTATTACAGTTACTATATGCCTCTCATTAAATAAAGGAGCAATATTACAGTTACTATATGCCTCTCATTAAATAAAGGGGATGTATTACAGTTACTATATACCTCTCATTAAATAAAGGGGATGTATTACAGTTACTATATGCCTTACTATATGCCTTATTAAATATAGATACATTAAATATATTACAGTTATTATATATTTCTCTCATTAAATAAAGGAGATGTATTACAGTTACTATATGCCTCTCATTAAATAAAGGGGATGTATTACAGTTACTATATACCTCTCATTAAATAAAGGGGATGTATTACAGTTACTATATGCCTTACTATATGCCTTATTAAATATAGATACATTAAATATATTACAGTTATTATATATTTCTCTCATTAAATAAAGGAGATGTATTACAGTTACTATATGCCTCTCGTTAAATAAAGGAGATATATTACAGTTACTATATACCTCTCATGCTGGTCTTCTTATTAAATATAGATACATTAAGTATATTACAGTTATTATATATTTCTCTCATTAAATAAAGGAGATGTATTACAGTTACTATATGCCTCTCATTAAATAACGGAGATATATTACAGTTACTATATACCTCTCATGCTGGTCCTCTCATTAATTATAGATACATTAAATATATTACAGTTATTATATATTTATCTCATTAAATAAAGGAGATGTATTACAGTTACTATATGCCTCTCATTAAATAAAGGAGATATATTACAGTTACTATATACCTCTCATGCTGGTCCTCTTATTAAATATAGATACATTAAATATATTACAGTTATTATATATTTCTCCCCTTAAATAAAGGAGATGTATTACAGTTACTATGTGCCTCTCATTAAATAAAGGAGATATATTACAGTTACTATATACCTCTCATGCGGGTCCTCTCATTAAATATAGATACATGAAATATATTACAGTTATTATATATCTCTCATTAAATAAAGGAGATGTATTACAGTTACTATATGCCTCCCAGGCTGGTCCTCTTATTAAATAAAGATGTATTACAGTTACTATATGCCTCTCAGGCTGGTCCTCTCATTAAATAAAGGAGATGTATTACAGTTACTATATGCCTCTCAGGCTGGTACTCTTTAATTAAATAAAGATATATTACAGTTACTATATGTCTATCAGGCTGGTCCTCTCATTAAATAAAGATATATTACAGTTACTATATGCCTATCAGGCTGGTCCTCTCATTAAATAAAGATATATTACAGTTACTATATGTCTATCAGGCTGGTCCTCTCATTAAATAAAGATATATTACAGTTACTATATGCCTATCAGGCAAGTCCTCTCATTAAATAAAATAGATGTATTACAGTTACTATATACCTCTCAGGCTGGTCCTCTTATTAAATAAAGATGTATTACAGTTACTATATGTCTATCAGGCAGGTCCTCTCTTTAAATAAAGATATATTACAGTTCCTATATGCCTCTCAGGCTGGTCCTCTTATTAAATAAAGATATATTACAGTTACTATATGCCCAGTCTGCTGCACACAGACTACTTTTCATTGTGTCAAAGTGTCATTTTGTCAGCGTTGTCCCATGAAATGATATACTTAAATATCTGCAGAAATGATTTTTGGGTTTGAGGGGTGGAGCGTTGTGTGTGTGCTCTTACTATGAGACTGCACCGGAAGGGGGAGGGAGGGAGGGCTCCATGCCGACAGTCACACTGTCTACTGCTCTCTGGTCCATTGAAGGTAATTTAAAAAACAGGACATTTCCTCACTTTCTGAAAAAAAAAAACCCGGGACGCCCGGGACAGGACTTGAAATACGAACATGTCCCGGGAAATACGGACGTTTGGTCACCCTAGATACACTGTATTTATAGCAGGGGCAGCACAGTGGTGCAGTGGGTAGCGCTGTTGCCTCACAGCAAGGTGGCCTTGGTTTTGATTCCTCTGGGTGCTCCGGTTTCCTCCCACAGTCCAAAGACGGCACATTCAGGCTAATTGGATGTTGAATAAAATTGCACCTAAGTGTGAATGTTATCTCTTTCCCACCAACAAAGTACTGGTGCCGGAGCCGGCTCCTGTGAACCTTTTAATAACCGGCCTGTGTTTCCACTGCTCTAAGGAGTCACCCACTACCAATGCGAATGTGGTCATAAACAGAAGTCATGGGGAGATTTGAAAACAACAATGGCAGAACCCGAGCTCCTCTTGAAACTTGTGCTGCTGTCCTCAGTGGAGCACTGTTGATTCATTTTCATTTATTTAGCTGCTTCTGCTGCTCTTAGTTGTGAACGGCGGTGAGGTTTGTAAACAACTTTGCCCCGAAGACGCTTCAACGCCCTGACCTTTGGCTGCTCGCTTCACAGGTTCGCTGGTTCCAGACCAGCAAGATTGTGGGGTCAGAACGAATCCGGCTTTTCTGGCTGAGAACCTTTGATTTTGCAGTGGAAACGCAAAGAACCTTTCGGGAATCTGGCACCAGCACCTGCACCATGCTGGTGGAAAAACGCCATGAGTGTCTGTCCAATGGATTGGTGGCCTGTCCAAGGTGTATTTTGCCTTCCGCCCGATGCCGGCTGGGATAGGCTCCAGTCCCCCCGCGACCCTTAACGGATAAAGCGGTTGATGGTGAGTGAGTGAGTGAGTGAGTGTATTTATAGGTATATGTTTGAGTAAAATGAACATTGTGGTTTTATTCTATGAACTACTGATATGGAAGTAAAACAGTCTCATCAGATTTTGAAATTTAAAATCTTTTTAAAAGTTTTAAGATTTATTAGAGCCATAATTATGTGGATAACTAAAGAGACGAATACAATTAGGGTAGAAATGGAAAAAAGATCATGCAAAAGTATAGTCTTAGATTCAGTACCATTTTTGTCAGAAAAAGAACTGAAAAACTCAAGTTGGATAATGAATGGATCAGGGAAACTATGGAATGAGGTACGAACAAAGTTGCAACTGTCAAAATCGGTATGCAGGGCAACTAAAATAACAAAAACCCAGATTTTCTGCCATCTATGATAGATGCAGGTTATGACAAGTGGTTAAATAAGGTGTTAATGTATGCACGATATATTGCACAGTTGTTTGATGGACAAACTTTAAAATCATATGAACAACTGGCCCGAAAACTGGAGGAAATTTTAATATCATCAATGGAGGGAGAGATAAAAAAATGGATAATATCAAAGATTTACAAAGCATTACAATTTGAATCTAAGGAGGACAACAGAGAAATCAAAGGAAAATGTAAGCCAAATATTATAATTAGAGACGACAAATGGGAGGACACATTTAAAACAGGATATAAACTAATAGCCATACGTGGAGGGAATTTGATTGGAAAATAAAAATGAGATATTTTAACACCCCTTTGATTACATCAAAATATAGCAATTCATCTGAATTATGCTGGAGAAATTGTGACGGCGTGGGGGATTTTACACATATATTTTGGGATTGTCCAAAAATCTCAGAATTTTGGAAGAAGGTGCAAAAAGATGTTGAAATGATCTTGGATATTAAACTTTCTTTAGACCCAGCCCTTGTTATTTTAGGTATACTCCCAGATGATATGATTGAAGGAAATTTGACCTATTTATTAAGAATATTGCTTTTAATAGCAAAAAAAACAATAACAACCTCCTGGCTTAAGCCACAACCACCTAAAATAACACAATGGAGAGAAAGGGTAAAAAATGTTTTCATTATGGAAAAAATTACAGCAAAATTACAGTTACGATTGAATTATTTTTTTAAAAGATGGGCACCATTAATACAAGCAATGCCAGATCTTGTATTACCTATGGTATTTTAATATTTGTAAGTACCTCTTTTTTTCACCCCCTTTTTATTAAAGGAAAACAATTTAGTTAAAATACCTATTACTGATTAGGCATCCCCTCTTAATTGTTATGCATGTTTGTGACTGGTTGGTTGTATGTAATTATTACTGTAATATGTGTACTAAATGAAAAGACAATAAAAACTAAGTTAAAGTTTTAAGATTTAGTGTAAACCTCCGGGACACGCAGGATGAGCAAACTATCAGTCTTTAATCGAACAACCAGCCAATCACCAGCTCACGTGGGTGTAGCAGGGAATGAGATGGCAGACCAGTATGCTAAGCAAGCAACACAGGAATCCACTGAACAAATTCAGATACCATACAGCAAAGCTGAAATTAAAAGCATAATTAAATCAAAAATATCTCACAAGTGGCAAAACATTTGGAACACTGGGCATACTGGACGTCAGTATTATAATATCTAAAACAAAGTTGGCAGGGGCAGGTGTGCAGGTAGATGTAAACAAGAAGAATATGTGTTTTCTAGAATGAGGCTTGGGCATACGGCACTCAACAGCTCGCTGTATTTGTTTAAAAAAACATGTTGATGGAACTTGTGAGTGTGGTGACAGCCAGGAGACCATAAAGCATGTAATTATATAGTGTCCCAAATACAACCGGGAAAGACAAAGGCTAGCTGTGCAGTTGGAGCAAAAGCATGTCCAGTTTAGTCTACAGAGGGTACTGCAACTAAGCTCAGGTGACATCTGTTTCAATTACTTACATAGTTGTTTAAGGGACACAGGTCTAATTAGCAGAATTTAGTATGTGTGTATTATTGTAATTATTTTTTTCATTACTGGGTGATTCTCATGAAGCTGCAGGGAACAGGTCCATGACAATATTTTTTTAATCAATACTTAATTCATAAAAACTCTGATATTGTGTGTAAAGCAAATAGGGAGTACTGTATGGATCAATTGTTTTCATCATCATATAAAATTATTTTTATATAAATTAAATAAAAAATATATGGAAATTCTCATTACCGTTATGTGTCCGTATCCCTTCTTTCTAATTTTAAGTTAAACCATATAAAAATTACTAAGCATAAAAAATAAATAAAATAGGGTAAAGTCATTTAAAATATCTATATTTATACATAATATAAATATTTTTTGTGTTGAACAAAAAAATGTACTTGATTTTAAACAAAATAACTGTGTCTGAACATTTTTTTCTCATTACCGTTTCATGATTTCACCCCCCTATAAAAAGTACACTGTGCATTTAAATTGATAAGCTATCCCATGATGCATCACTTCAGAGACAAGCTTCAAAATGGAGATAAGGTCAGTTGGTCACTCTTCTCTCCCTTTGAGAAATCTGTGTTAATATTGATAAAACTCTCCTCAGTTACACTGTCTATTATCATTACCGTTATGGTTTAATACTCATTACTTTAAAAAAATATAAAAATAAATTATTCAATGAATATTATCACAATATAAGGCTTTGACATCTGGCAAAGTTATAGGTTGTTAGCATGTTAAGTTATTTTAAGTTATTTGTGAAATTAGCCAAGAGCATCTCATTACCGTTACTCAATATTCTCATTACCATGCATTGTGAGGGCCATAACGGTAATGGAACCATTGAGCTGGTAATGAGATTCTTATGTAAGACTGCTAAAAGAGTAATTTAACAGAGTTTATTTGATCATTTATGGTAATTCATTTTATATATATATATATATATATATATATATATATATATATATATATATATATATAATTACCATAAATGATAATATATATATATATATATATATATATATATATATATATATATATATATATATATATATATATTAGTGTTAATGTTATATATATATATATATATATATATATATATATATATATATATAAAAAACAATGTCATTGATGTTTTTACTCTTTTGATTAGTCTAATGGTTATATTCATTTTTTTAAAGACTGACAGAGATTGAAAGCAAGAAGGCAGCAGCAAAGGCTAGAGTTTCTTGAAATTTGCTTGTTTTTCTGGTTCCATGTTTTGTTACACAATTGCCTTAACTAAGTTTCATTACCGTTACATTTATTCTCATTACCGTTTTATTGTGTTCTCATTACCGTTATGGATCTAAAATGTATTTTTTTTTTATGTTTTAAATGTTTTTTTTTTTAACTTTTCTTCATTTTATTATAGTATATCCATCACCTGTTGTCCACATGAGTTTTTGATCAAACATATTCTAAAATCATTTCCATTAATTGAAAAATTAAAATATATTTTACAAATGTTGTATCGGTAATGAGAGTTGCTTAACTATAAATAATAAAAAAAAGATCAAAGTAATTGTCAAGGACTGTGCTGTTAAGTTGAAGTTGGAATTTGTTGTAGAAATATGAAATTAATCATCAAAAAATGTTTTGAACCATGGATCTAGCTTCCGTCAATGCAGTGGGCTCTGAACACCGCACAGTAGCTGAACTAAAAAAGAAATGGTCTGATGTTAAGTCGGGCGTTAAGAAACGCTCTTCTGCCCATCGAGAAAGTGTTGCGAGGACGGGGAGCGGACCGGGGGTGGAGGAGCTCACACCATTTGAGCAAAGGGTGGTGGCTGTTGTGGGCGACGTGGCCCTCTCTGGCGTGGTGTCAGCAGGTGAGGGAGACACTGATGTTACCCTGGATACCGGTGAAGGTAAGAGTTCAAGTTCTTTGAGCACTTTTCCAAGTACACTATTTGCCTTTTTTTATTTTATTCCTTTTTTAATAGCTGCCCGTAAGTAGGCTACGTTGGTTGATTATGGCAATTTACCCCCTACTATTTATAAGAAAGACAGACATAGCTTGTTTTGGTTAATGAGATGTATTTAATTCTTTTATGTATTTCTACAGCATCCACACAGTCCACGCCAGCTGAGCCCGTATGTCCCCCGATTGCTGTCCCCAGTGTGTCTGGTGTTTCTGCACCCTCCACGTCCAGTGCTGAATCTCAGCCGACCGGTCGGGTCCGGACTCGTGCTGTACTGCAGTCACAGGAGGAGATTGTGAGGGGCATCGGAGAAATTAATACACACCTTAAAACTATCAGTGATGCGCTCACTAGCATCAGCCACTCAATAAAAGAATTGGTTAAAAAATAAATGCTGTCTCTTACCTTTTTATATTGTAGCTATGATTTGTTGCCTTGATTGTATGGCACCTGGGTTAGGCTGCGCATTAATTGGTCCTGGCTCTGGGTCCGCTGGTTGCTCCACCACCTCCAACAATGGCACGGCATACCTGTGCGCAACATTGTGCAGGACTGCACATGCCCTCACAATGCGACACACCTTCTCTGGCCGATACAGAAGCATTCCCCCGGTCCTGTCCAGGCAGCGCCACCGGCTTTTCAGCTGCCCAATCGCCCTCTCCACGACTGACCGGGTGCGTGAATGGAGATAATTATATCTCCGCTCACGGTCAGTCTGCGGATTGCAAAGGGGGGTCATCAGCCACGTCTTGAGCGCGTAGCCGCTGTCTCCTAAGTAATTTAACAATTACCCATGTTTTAAATTAACTATTCTAAGCTGAAAATATGTAATACTTCTATTTAAATGCTTTACATTTGTTGCTTACCAAGAAGCCACCCATCACGCACTCTGCCAGCTTGTAATCTTATCCCAACCATGCTGTTTGTTAGGATGTACGAATCATGTGTTGATCCAGGCCACCGTGCCACTACATTAGTAAGGCACATTTTTGCATCACAGATAATTTGCACGTTTATGGAATGAAAGTGCTTTCTATTCACATAAGAAAATTCTTCCTCAGATGGTGCCTTTATAGCAATGTGTGTGCAGTCGATCGCTCCGATTACGTTAGGAAAACCGGCTATCGCTGCAAATTGCGCTTTGATGTTTGCCTGGTCAACCGCATCATATGGGAACCTTATATACCTAGCTGACATGCAGATGATCCCATCCAAAACAGCTGGCATGGCACGGCTCAAAGATGACTGGGACATCCCCGACCGGTCTGCCAGTTCTCTTTGGAACGAGCCAGTTGCCAGGAAGCCAAGCGTTGTCAGTATCTGTAAAGGAACTGGCAATGCACGACTCCTCGCCGTTTCTCTCTCCAAAACGGGACCCAACTCAGCACAGAGTTCCAAGAGGATAGCTCTTGGAAATCTGAAACGGCTCATAAGCCAGTCATCATCATGGGCCAAAAAATCATAATGGTCACGGAAAATGCGCTCTCGACGAATTCGGCCATTAGTAATATCTTCCAATAATGCCAACGCTGCCATCTCCAACAACTCCAACGCAACATTTCATGCATGTTTATATAATCTAGGCTAAGCAGAAACACGTTGAATGATTATTTCAGTAAGCCAATGAAATTGTCTGGTTAATTACGGTTTAATTGTCTGATTAATTCACTTTATTTGACCCAATAATGACTTATTACAATCTGTGCGTAAAGGAAATCTTAGTTGTAATTTCAATGCATCGCCTCTAAGTGTCGCCAAATGACAAAAACACAATACATACGTACAAAAAAAAGGCGTACGCTCGAAACAAAACTTCCGTGGGGGAACGCACTTTCTCACGTTCAAGTCAAATTTAGTACATCTGACCGTGAGCGTGAAATATGGCGTACGCAATGTTTTTGTGCGTACGCACCTTCAGTACATGAGGCCCCAGGCCCCCAGCTTTTCCCTTCCAAAACGTGCCACTGGAAGTGTGCTGCTGAGGAATGAGAGGACCATTTGAGCAAAGCTATCCATTCACTTCCATTCATTTCGGGGTGTCTTTGAACCAATAATAAGTGTATTTCCAAGCCGTTTTCGATTATGACACGGCCCGTGTTTTTTTCTACAAAGAACGGATTTTCTGTCATTTGATCCATAAGATTAATAATCTGTTCATAACTGTAAATAACATTTTTATAGAACTATGCTAACGATGACGTAAAAAGACAGCGACCCAAAATACCGTGCTGTAATGTTTGGAGAAGTTGCTCCTCTTAATTTAAAAGTACAGAGCTGATTGAATTAGAACAGGGTCAAAGGAACCTTTTATTATGCAAATATAATACTACTACTAACAGTGATAATACATTGTAGATAGTAAGATAGTAGTAAATAGAAGTAAGATAGACTATGATAATTATAATGTATAGATATAACTGTAATCTATATTACTCATTTGTTCTTCTTATTACTGAGTTTCTAAATGCTTGTTATATAGACAAACTATGGATATTCTTCAGTAAATCCGTGGACTAATATTGGATATCAGTAATTCTAGTTTTTATCTGCTGTTTATTCAATAAAAGCCCCATTCTGGGACAGAATGGAGCTTTTCTCACTGTGGACTGAATAGTTCTGTGCAGCTCCTATAAACAGTTCGGTTGTTTGCACGGCACACGAAAGATTCGCGTCATGCTGGCGCCTGCTCTCACTTTCCCAGTTAACGCCCCACGAGAAGCCGATCAGGAAGTGACACGATTGGCCTCACCTGGCTCCGTTGAAATCAGGCCCCCAGCTTTTCCCTTCCAAAACGTGCCACCGGAAGTGTGCTGCTGAGGAATGAGAGGACCATTTGAGCGAAGCTATCCATTCACTTCCATTCATTTCAGGGGGGTCTTTGAACTAATAATAAATGTATTTCCAAGCCGTTTTCGATTATGACATGGACCATGTTCTTTTTTACAAAGAACGGATTTTCTGCCATTTGATCCATAAGATAATAATCTGTTCATAGCTTTAGAAAATAACATTTTTATAGAACTATGCTAAAGATGACGTAAAAAGACAGCGACCCAAAATACCGTTCTGTAATGTTTGGAGAAGTTGCTCCTGTTAATTTAAAAGTACAGAGCTGATTGAATTAGAACAGGGTCAAAGGAACGTTTTATTATGCAAATATAATACTACTTCTAACAGTGATAATACATTGTAGATAGTAAGATAGCAGTAAATAGAAGTAAGATAGACTATGAGAATTATAATGTATAGATATAACTATAATTTATATTACACATTTCTTCTTATTACTGAGTTTCTAAATGCTTGTTATATAGACAAACTACCGTATTTTTCGGACTATAAGGCGCACTTAAAAACTTTTAATTTTCACAAAAATTGACAGTGCGTCTTATAATACGGTGCGCCTTTTGTATGGATTTTACTCGTCAGGTTGTAAGGAGCAGTAAACACACACTCCGTGCAGCGTTATAGAGAGTTTCAGTGCTATACAGAGTCCAGAGCCGTGCAGCTCCGAGGCTGAGCAGCAATAGCATTAGCTAGATGCTAACCGCTAAGCTAGCTAGCTTATTCACTGAGATCAGTATTATCTAAATTTTACTCGTCAGGTTGTAAGGAGCAGTAAACACACACTCAGTGCAGCGTTATACAGAGTTTCAGTGCTATACAGAGTCCAGAGCCGTGCAGCTCCGAGGCTGGAGCAGCAAATAGCATTAGCTAGCTTATTCACTGTTCAGAGATCAGTATTATCTAAATTTTACCCGTCAGGTGTAAGGAGCAGTAAACACACACTCCGTGCAGAGCCGTGCCGCTCCGAGGCTGGAGCAGCAATAGCATTAGCTAGATGCTAACCGCTTAGCTAGCTAGCTTTTTCACTGTTCAGAGATCAGTATTTTCTAAATTTAGCACTTTTAATACTGCTGGAGCAGTATTATTAGAGTTAGATGCTAATCGCTAAGCGTTCACCGTTCAGAGGTGAGTTATCGGCCTGTAAGTCTGTGCTGCTTTGCCTGGCTAGCATTAGCTAGATGCTAAGCGCTAACTCTCTCAGAGGTGAGTTTTATCAGCCTGTAATCTGCTTGTTTACCGTGTTAAAACAAGCTACGGGGGACGAATCGCTAGCTAATATCTCACTGTCTTACCAGAACACGCAGGATTACTCAGTGTAACGCTGTCGTTTAAGTTTGGGTTAACTTTACTAGTTTAGGTGACTAGCTAGCGTGCTAGCGGATAGCTATGCTAACGCTGGTGCAGCAAGCCTTAGTGGACATCTGGAAATCTAAGCTTACTGTAAATAAACTGAAGCACGTTACTCACCCAAATAAACAGTTTTCAGGAGAGGAATCTGTGTAGATTAATATCCAGCACTCGTTTGACTTTGAAAGAGCTAGATTTGTATACGGAGACGCTCCACCGGCAAGTGACCACCCCGGTGGGGGAAGGGAAACATGGCGCCACCCCTGTTCACTTTGATATAGGCACCCTTTCTAGTGTCACTTAACGCGCCTTATAATGCGATGCGCCCTATGTATGGAAAAATAGCAGAAAATAGGCGTTCTTTGATAGTGCGTCTTATAATACGGTGCGCCTTATAGTCCGAAAAATACGGTATGAATATTCCTCAGTAAATCCGTGGACTAATATTGGATATCAGTGCGTAGAACCCAGGTGCGTAGAACCCTATTGTTTTTGCTAAGATTTTTCTTCTTATTATTATTCTATAATTTTATTTCTAATTTTTCCCATTTTTCTCCCCAATTTACACGGCCAATTACCCAACCCACTCATTAGGACTCCCCCTATCACTAGTGATGCCCCAACACACCAGGAGGGTGAAGACTAACACATGCTTCCTCCGATACATGTGAAGCCAGCCACCGCTTCTTTTCGAGCTGCTGCTGATGCAGCATTGCCGAACAGCCAGCGCGCTTGGAGGAAAGCACAGCGGCTCGGTTCGGGTACATTAGCTCACAGACGCCCTGTGCTGCAGACATCACCCTAGGAGTGATGTGGCCATCTACCCACCCGGAGGGAGCAGGGCCAATTTTGCTCCCTCTGACGCCGGCAGCTTGATGGCAAAGCTGCATGAGCTGGGGTTCGAACCTGCGACCTCCTGCTCATAGTGGCAGCGCCTTAGACCGCTGGACCACTCGGCGCCCCCTCTTCTTCTTCTTCTTCTTCTTCTTATTATTATTCTTTTTCTCCTGAAAAAACAGTTGTGCAGCCTAAACCGTAAGTCATAGAGAAATGAAACTTGGTAGGTAGATGTAGGATCAGTGCATCTCGGTGGACAACAAAAATGGCACCGATTGGTCAAGTGGTGGCGCTATAAACAAGGAAATTCATTTTTCACAATTTTCTCAATAACTCAAAAACCATAAGACCTACATTCAAAATTCTTTATTGATGGATTCCTTGGGTCAATACCAACAACTTTCCAATTTGGACCATGCACTTCCGTCTATATAGATTTTTTGCTAATTTGCATAATATGCAAAACCTACTTTTGCAAACTAGTCCTAGGAATTTTGACCAATCCTGGCATGTTTGGTATCAAAACACTCGTGAGAGCATGCGCTTCAATATTCATTAAGAAAAAGTTGAAATATGTAAACAATATTGCCGCCATATGCAAATTAGTCCTTCCGGATATATGCCCCATTCACTTCAAGAGGTAAATTTGGAGCACTGTTTCTCAGCAACCGTGCAACCTAGCAAGTTGAAACTTTGCATGCAGAATCTATCATACAGCCTCTAAAGGATGTTCAAAGGGCAACTTAATCAATCAACATGGCTGAACACCATCAGCCAATCAGCATTCAGCAGACATTTTGGCAGGCTGAATGTTGCCCAATCTGGATGATATTTGGCAGTTATGTTCAGGTGGAGACACTGTAGTGACCTGCAAAGTGCTGAAACAATCCGCCCATTGGGGGGCGCTGTTCCAAAAAACGAGTATATGTCAATCATGCTGTACTATTTTTACATCTAATTGTTTTTGCCATATTTAGTACAGTGGCTCTGACAAATTTCTCAATACAACTATGTTTAAAAAGTGCTTTGTTCATTCATAATTGCTAATTGTTTGAAAATAGCTATATTGAAACTACTCTCTGGATATTTGGCCTATCACCTCCATTTCAGTCTTGCTGCACACTGTAGAGTCTCTAGGTAAATGTTCATTAAAAACATTTGTGAAAATTTCACATACAATACTCTCCAGGCATCAAGCAATCTGTGCGTCCTTGGAATTTCTAACCTAAATTGCTGTAACTCTGCAGTATTTGCTGTAATCTCACAATGTAAAAGACCTCTGTACAATATCACTCTGATGAAGCGCCATTTAATACAGAACTAGATTAAGAATAACTTGACATTACATGTCATATCAGAACATTCACTCCTTTGTGCCTCTTCTCAACATTAATAACAGGTGAAAGACTTTTGATCATTTCTAAATGTGACAGAATGTCTCCAATTGTGTTAGACCTTCTTACACATCACCATCCTATGCTCTAGTAGGCACCATTGTGCTAGTTGGTGCTTGATGAAGCGCCATTTAATTCAGAACTAGATTTATAATAACTTCGTAATTACATGTCATATCAGAACATTCACTCCTTTGTGTTAAGTTAAACTTGTTTGGTCAAACATTTCAGCTTGTTCTGCAAAGGTTCAAAGGTCAATCTGAATACCACTTTGTGAACATTCTGGTTGAAGCCACCTGATCAATACCAATAACATGTAGACACCTTTTGACTAGTTCTAACTCACTTAATGAATATCCTACAAAGTTCACTAGATTTACATGTGAATTTAAGCACTGATCAGGTTGAAAGGCCTCTGCTCAACATTAATAAGAGGTGAAAAACTTGATAATTTCTAAATGTGACAGGGCATCTCCAATCATATTAGACCTTCTTACACATCACCATTCAATGCTCCAGTAGGCACCATTGTGCAAGTTGGTGCTTGAACCCGATGATTGCCGCTTGCGGCTATATTTCTAGTTTATATCTGCTGTTCATTTAATAAAAGCCCCATTCTGGGACGGAATGGAGCTTTTCTCACTGTGGACTGAATAGGTCTGTGCAGCTCCTATTAACAGTACGGTTGTTTGCACGGCACGCGAAAGATTTGCGTCATGCTGGCGCCTGCGCAATCTCTCACTTTCCCGGTTAACGCCCCACGAGAAGCCGATCAGGAAGTGACACGATTGGCCTCACCTGGCTCCGTTGAAATCAGCGGGATGGCTTGGTCCATTTAATATATACTGTCAATGCAGCAGACCCACTAAACGCGAGCTACAGCCTCCTCTGCAGTTAGTGAGTTAAAAACGATTTATTTTCATACTTTCAGAACATTGAACATAAATGAATAAAATAAACACAGCACAGATTACATGAAGTGGGCTTTCTTTATTTGTTTTTTAAAAGTTCATAGAAATGAAACCTAGGGAATACAAAAGAAACTTGAGAAATTACTGCATTTAATACATGAATACAATTAAACATTACCTACCTTTTATTATCCTTACTATCCTGTTCAAGAAAATGAAAACAAGAAGTATGATTGGCTGCGTCCGAAATCGCGTACTTCCATACTAAACAGTATGCAAAAGCAGTATGCAAGATCGGGTAGTGTGTCCGAATGCGCAGTAGGCGAGTTTGAGGACGCGAAAAGTTCCCGGATGACGTACTGCACCGGGAGACATTTTTAAGTATACAAACCCAGCACACTTCACCCGCTAATATTTCCCACAATCCACCTGGAGCCGCGCTGAGCTGAGGAACCCGGCAGTGAGTGGCGGAGCGGCAGAGGAGAGGAGAGAGGAGAGAGGGACAGAGAGAGAGAAGTTGAGGTGAGGAGATTCAGATATTTAAACTGTTTTGGTTGTTTGTGATATCAGGCTGTAAATGAGAGATTTATGAGGGTTAGTTTAAGTTAAAGTAGCGAGTTATAGGGGTGTGGGTTTATTATTAATGCTGTTGCAGACAGAATATCTTTAATTTCGTATCTGAACTGCTTTACTGAGCAGCGTTAGCTCTGTGCAACTTATCACAACTCTTTATTAATCTTCTGTTCTACAGCACCAGCGTTTACTAACTCACTACAGCCCTGTATACTGCTGCAGTGCTGAGGAGCTGGGGCAGGTTTAATTTAATACCGATCAATTTGTATAAACTCATCTGAGGAAAAAGGCTGCTGCTATCAGAGAGGCTTTTCAACAGACAGACAGACAGACAGACAGACTGGTTGCCAAAAACTCACATTAATAAATTATAACCAAAATCTGACCATTTTATTTAGTTTTATTAAATAGCTAGCTAACCAGCCAGGATTGTTAGACTTTTATGTTGTTCAGAATTTATATTATATTTGTTTAATGCCCAAGCTAAACTGTTTTAATCTGTGTGTTTCAGATTCAACTATCCTTCCTACTGGAGAGGATGAAGATGAAGAGAGGGAGAAAAATGAACAATAACGAATAAACAAAATAAATAAAACCACTTAAAAGACTTGTCATTCTTGTATTTTGTTGGAAATATATTTGTGTAAATATGCAAGTGAGGGGAAAAAAATTATATTAAATAAAATAACTAAAATATTTTTTTTTTATTTACATTTTATTGCCAAATCTGATTTTCCCGAAACTGACTGGTTCTAGCATATTTTATTTACATCAGTAATGCTTATATGTTGGCCTTTATGTTTAATGCAGTCAGTAAAAGTTAATGCATAACAATAAGGATCATGTGTTTAAATATTTATGCTAGAAAAGGGAATTCTGAGGTGAAATGGAAAGGCAAGAATTAATTAACATTTTGGTATTTATCTTTGAAACTTTTTTTGATAATTGTTTTGTTGCATAAGCTAGTATTATTAATATACTTCATGAATATTAAAAAGTCTGTTCATATTTATTATTAAATATTTCATATTTGAGGAAATATTAATATTAAGTTTTATTTACAGTCAGTGTTTATTAAATAGAACTGGTTGGGGGTTTATTTATTAATAAGAGCTGATTAATGAGGGGATTTTAATTAAATTAATTAGGGTAAAGCTTTGTAAAGTGTGCCGCTGGTAGAGAGGGGTGAGAGGTGAAAGGGCGTCAGAGGTAAGATGGTGGATGTAGTGCGTCCGAGGCTGCGTGCGTACTGCGGTCTGGCGTACTGAAAAAGCGTACTGCTTTGCCCGGCGAGCAGTGCGTACTCACCCCAATCCAGTACGTACTGCTTAAGTACACGATTTCGGACGCAGCCACTGTATTCAAACTTGGTTTTGTTTGTATTCTTTATCTACTTATTTTATATATATATATATAAATATATATATATACATTTATTGGATTTGTTTTGGCACAAAATAATTACTTACGCATCTCAGAAAACCTGAATATCATGAGCATTTTGCTGTCATAATTTAATACAAATTTTGTATACACTACATGTAAAGTAACATATTCCAAACCATTTTTTTACTTGGCTAAAAGCTAATCAAAAACCAGTATGACTAAATCCTAACCTTAACCCAGTTTAATAGAATATGTAATTTAAAACTTTTAATAAAAAAAAGTCAAATGTGTGCTTTAAACGGAATCAATATAAAAGGTGACAGTTTACTGAACAATATTGAACACAAAAAAAAATGTTTTTAAATATATACACTTTTCACTAGATGCACTAGTAAACAGGACTAATTATGCTGTATTTTAATCACACAAGCACGTGTTTTTTTTTCCACAGTTGACAATATACAAGATATCCTCAGTTAAACCCTGAGAGGTACTGTTAACAAATATATTCAACTTATATATTAAACTAAATAAAATAAACACTATAATAAGTAATATATTAAATACTCTTTGTTCGATTGAAGACTGATCATTGGCTCATCCTGCGTTTCCCGGATGTTTACACTTTTTTGCAGTGAATTTGACAGTTCGAATTTGAACAATCTGAAATTATTTTAATGAATTATTAAAGCTTACATGTTTGCTTTAGAATTTTGAGGCAAAAAGGTTTTATCCAAGTTCAGAATCAATCATTTGTAGAATAACACATTTTTATTCACAGCTTTTATGTGTCTCAGCATGCTCTCCATTAGTCCTTCACACTGCGTTTGGGTGACCTTATGTCACACCTGGTGCAAAAATTCAAGCAGTTCAGTTTTGTTTGATCTTGCTCTTGCATGGGGGTTCAGGTCTGGAGATTGGGTGGTCTTTATCCACACCTTAATTGATCTAGCTGTGTGGAATTGAGCATTGTCCTACTGAAAAAAAGAGTTGGGGAACATTGCCAGAGCAGTCCTGTGGTTGCTAACATTCAAATAAATTGACTGTAAATAAATTGATTGATCTCTGAAGCCAATTGAAAAAACTCTGAATGTAATCATGTATGATGTAAGTTAGTAACAAGCCGAAATGCTTGAATTTTTGTGCCAGTTGTAGTGTAATGGTCAAAGCTTTAATGGTCAAAGAGCGTCACCTGGTGGCACCTGTGTAAAATATATGTTCTGATAATGGAAATAAAGGTAACCAGACATTGTTGTGGTCAAGGGAATCTTAATTTTAACTAACCAAACAGCCATCCTAACACTACATGGTGTCAGAAACCTGCAAGCATTCAAGAATTAGGAACATTTACATGCCTTTAGAGCTAAAACAAGCAGGGAATTCTAACTGAACAAGAGAGTGCAGCAAGATAAATCAGTTTCAGGTACAGCCACCTCACAAATTTGACTTCTCAAAGCCGGAGGAATGACCGAAATGGATTAAACGTTTTGAAAGATTTAGAACTGCATCAGGATTAGAGCTGCAAGCAGAGGAGAACCAAGTCAACATACGTATTTATACAATGGGAGACGAAGCTGAGGACATACTCACATCCCTATCCCTGAAGCCAGACGAGATCAGTGAGTACATTAAAGAAAAGTTGTATGCACATTTTTTTGTCCTAAGAAATGTCATATTTGAACGTGCAAAGTTTAATATAAGATATCAGGAACCAGGTGAAACAGCCAACAGTTTTATTACTGCCTTGTACTGCCTTGCAGAGCATTGTTGCTATGGCGAGCTGCACAGTGAAATGATCAGACAGATTAGTTGTTGTCTTGCGAGAAAGAGACTTTTGGAATAATTTCAGTTGGATCCCAAATTCAGTTTAGAAAAGGCAGTAACACACATGCGCCAAAGTGAGCTGGTTAAGAAACAGCAAGAGCTCCAACTTTAAAAGTGAAGCATCCATGGATGTAGGTGTACTTCCTATGTAGCTGAGACATCAGAGCAATGGCAGTGCCCAGCTAAAAAGCAAACTGCAATCAATGCAAAAAGATAGGGCATTAGGCTAAAATGTGCAGATCTGGAGCTATTGGTCAAGTGTATATGAATGAGAACGCAACTGTACATTGCGTTCCTTGGCACAGTAAACACGGAGCCAGCAGAGGCTCCCTGGCTGGTAAAAGTAAAAGTGGATGACAATGTGGTGCTATTTAAATTGAACACTGGAGCAGATGTGACTGTGGTACCAGGAGGAGCTGAGGGGAAAATTCAGCAGACTGGAAAAAAACACAAAGATACTGCATGGGCCAGGTCAGGAAGCATTATCAGTTGACAGTTCATAGCCAAGTTCAATGTAAATAGTAAAAGCACATCTCAAGACATATATGTTGTGTCAGGGTTGAAAGCAACCTTACTAGGGAGGCCAGCGATTCAAGCACTGTGCGCGATTGCTAGAATCGACATGGTAAGCCTGGACTCTCAAGTATCTCTAAAGAAACAGTTCCCGGAATTATTTAAGGACTTGGTAAATTGAATCACTTTAAAGCAGGACGCTATTCCTTTTTTACTGTCCACTCTATGTCGCATTCCACTGCCAATGTTGTCAAAAGTGAAAGAAACTGGAACGTATGGAGAGATAAGGAGTGATCTTCAGGGTAGAACAACCAACAGACTGGAGTGCAGGAATGGTGGTTGTCCCAAAACCCAATGAAGCAGTTGAACAATGCGGTAAAACGAGAGAGACATATCCTCCCATCTGTTGAACACACTATGGAACAACTAGAAGGAGCAAAAATATTCTCGAAACTTGATGCAAATTCTGGATTTTGGCAAATCCCATTATCCAAAAACTCTGCCCTTCTCAAAACCTTCATCAGTCCATTTGGAAAGTTCTGCTTCAATCGCCTGAGTTTTGAGATCTCGTCTTTAAACTTAGAACAGAGGTATGCACAAATAGAAAAAGAAGCCTAGGCCATTGCTTGGGCCTGTGTGGTAAGACTTTCTTGTGGGCATTCCTTTTCATGTGGAGACCGACCACAAACCATTGGTGTCACTTGTGGAGTCGAAAAACCTGGATGAATTATCCAAAGGCTACACATGTGACTCATGAATTTCACGTATACTGTCTCACATTACTACTGCTGCTCTCCAGAGTTCCTAATGATGAGAAAGGTGATGATGAACTGGAAGAGGAAATAAATCTGTATGTAGATACAGTCCTGTCAAGCTTACCTGCCATGTTGGCTAAACAAATTCCAGATTGGTGGCCCTGTGCAGCAATACCATCTAGACAAACCAGACAAATCCAGACAAGTCTCCCGCATTTCGGTAGTGGCCCCCTGATGTCCGCGAGTCACATATAATCTCCCGGAATTCAGAACGAGTGCCCCAAGAGTTGTAACCTCCCTGAAATCAACTTTTGCAACTTGTCTGACTATCCGTTCTCTGGTGAGCTGACTGTGGACAATGGACTGTTACTGAGAGGACGCAGGACAGTAATTCCAAAGTCACTCCAAAATGACACATCAGGGGATAGTGAAACGCCGCAAGCGCGCAAAACAATCTGTTTGGTGACCAAGTCTTAGTGCACAACTACAAAAACTGGTGGAGAACTGTGACATATGTGCCAGAGAAAGGACCAATGCCAAAGATCCACTGATGCCTACCGGTTTTCTAGAAAGAACATGGGCCAAATAACCAATATCCAGATAACCAGCAAGACTATTTCTCTTGCTTTGTTGAGATAGTAAAGCTGGTTTAAACAAAAGCAGCAGTCATTGTGGACCATTTCAAGAGTGTCTTCGCTAGACATGGTATACCCTCAGAAGTGGTTATGGATAACGGCCCACACTTGGCCTCAGGGAGCTTTCAGACGTTCACTAAGGATTGGGGATTCACATATCACACTCTAGCCTGCGATTTTCCCAGGCTAACGGTGAGGCAGAAAGAGCAGTGCAAACCATAAAGAACCTTCTCAAAAAAGCAGCTGACCCATAATTAGCTATTATGGACTATCATGCTACCCCACTGGATAACAGGCACAGTCCAGCTGAACTTCTGATGGGAAGGAAACCTGTGATCCCATCCATCCAAGATCCAGGCAGGGTTGATATTCACAAGCTGAGAGCAGTGGAGAAAGGGAGAACACCAAGCACCAGTGTTGCCAACTTAGCGACTTTGTCGCTATATTTATCGACTTTTCAGAACCTCTAGCGACTTTTTTTGTAAAAAAGCGACTAGCGACAAATCTAGCGAGTTTTTGTGGTGTTATTAGAGACTTTTGGCGACTCTGAGATAAACACACACGCTCCTCAGTCACTGTTCTCCGCGCTGCAGCGGCTGCTGCCATGAGCCCCGGCCCCATCACTCACAGTGCAACTGTCTCTCTCAGTCAGAGCAGAACCTCACCGCTCCACGAACACACTGCAAATGAACTGTGCATGCCCAAAGCCGCCACTGACTGACTCCGACCTGTATTTACAGAGCAGGATGGAAATATAAATGTCTTCAGTGTGACACGAAAATAAATCACTGTATTTAACTCACACAGTCTCAGACACTCATTCACCACGTAGCTTGTCACTTACTCACCTCGTCCACAGTGTCTGCCTCTGTAAAAGCTAAACATTTAGCTAGCTAGCTCATCATGTCTCAGTCTAAACTGTATTCTCAAAAATACAGGAAGGAGTGGGAATCAAATCCTGAATTCAAAGGCTGGTTGAAGCCGTTTGTTGGAGATGATACACGGGCATACTGCATGTATTGTAAGGCTGATTTCTATGCTAAACTTAGCGATATAAAAAAAACACATGACAACTCAAAAACATACTCAAAAAGCAAAGCCTTATAACAGTTCTGTCCAAAGCAACCTGCTGTTTATGAGTAAAAAAATAGATTCTGCAAAAAAAGCTGAAGCCACCATGGCATTAGCTATTCCTGAACACTGCTCCATGCTGGCATGTGATCACATTGGGGAAGCATGTAAAGCTGCTTTCTCAGACTCCACAGCTGCTACTCACTTCAAAATGCACAGAACAAAGTGCACAGAAATGATTAATGGTGTTCTAGCACCATACTTTCTAAAAAGGTTGGTCGCAGATGTAGGCAGCCAGAGTTTCAGCCTCCTCCTTGATGAGTCCACAGATGTAAGTGTCTCTAAGTACCTGGGGGTTGTAATAAGATACTTTAGTGACACCAAACAAACAATTGTCTCAACATTTCTGGGGCTTGTTGAGTTGGAGGGAGGAGATGCAAGATCTATAGCCAGAGCTGTTGTGGCTTTCCTGGAGAAGTGCTGCCTTAAAAAAGAGAAACTCCTGGGAATAGGGACTGACAATGCCTCTGTTATGACAGGGATTAATAATGGCGTCCATAAAGTGCTGAAGGAGGAATATGGCCTCAAACATCTGATTCTTATTCGGTGTGTATGTCACTCTCTGCAGCTTGCTGTAAGTCATGCTTCCAATGACACCATCCCCCGTAGAGAGGAGTACTTGGTACGGGAAACTTATAACTGGTTTTCAGTGTCTCCAAAGCGCAGGGAGGCCTACAGGGCCATATATGTGTCACCGGGGAAAGGACGCACACCAAATGACAAAATACTTTTTTGGGTATTTTATTCTGATAGATCCCACTCTAGGGATTTTTATGAAATATAAAAATGTATATGAATTATAAAACAATAGAAAATAAACAAACAAAATATGTCACTGGCTTCTTACAGACAATGAGCCTCAAATATGAAATAAAAGCAAAATACAGACTATCAGCACTTTCACTGGCTGAGCAGAAATATTATTCTCAGTGCACAACAACACTGCACCACCTATCTTTGACTTACTGCAACTGCAGTGTACAGATTTATAGACTTTTATCAGAGCTAGTACTCAATTGTACTCAAAATAACAAAAATAAAATGAATACACTGTAAAACCCTAGCTTAGAACACAGTACAGTATTTGGTAGTGGCACTAATTACAGAAAATAGATAAATAACATTAATACCACCTTAATACCATTAACAGAGCTCTTTTTATATTTGTTTTTAATCTCACCTCGATTTACTCAGCTTTACTCAACAAGATTTGAGCATTTCATCAACAGAACTTGGACAAACAGCTTCTGTAACCCAGAAAAATACAAGGCTTGAACACGAGGAGCACACTACCCCACAGAAACAATGCCATCTGCCCGCATCTGGTTGTGATTCATCCAAAATACATGTTTAGAAAGGCAAAATAGGCATCTACTACTGTTATAGGCCAACTAAACCTTATATTGTTCAGTATTTACCTCTTATTTCATTAGGATGGCTCTGGATGGATCCTAAAATGGAGCACCACCATTCACTGCAGCTTGAGCCTCCTTCTCTACCATGCTCTTAGCTCCTCCCTTTCCTCTCTCAGGGTGACAACAGTTCTGATTGTGTTTCTTAAAGTTACAGACACACATTTTAAAGGTGTATACTTAATTCACCACCTGGCTACATTCTCCCCTGCTCAGGAGTCAACGTCCTCGGTGACCTCATAAGATTTCTTTACCTCTTTCACAGCCTCTCTGAAAAATGCTGTACCCAAGCTGGATAAAATTTGTGAAACTGTCACCGAATCAAGTGGGACGGACTCTAATATGGCTCTGGGTTCATGATGCAGGTTAGAATGATGTCCTGCATTAGTTCTTTTGCTCCTACGAGAAGTAGGCACAGGTAATGAGTGAACCTCAAGATTGGACCCAGTGTCTGATTCCACTGGCTCTGCTTCAGGACCAACTTCAACACTGGTCAGACTTGACTCTGTCCTGTCATAAGAGGGAACAGCATGACGGTCCATTTCTATCTGCAACCTTGGAACACACATCTCCTCCAAAACCACACCCTCCTCAATACATTCTGGATCAAACTCAGTGTCATTAAAAGCAGTCTTCTCAGATCTAGGAAGATTACTTTTCTTTCTAGGAGTAGGAATTGGAGTATATACAAAGGGCCTAATGTCAACCCTATTAACCCTTTTCAATGGGCCTCCCTCTACTGGCTCAACAGAGTAAGTGGTCCCTTGGATTTCTACTACCCTGTAAGGAATAGATTGCCAGGCATCCTGTATTTTATTTCGTCCCTGTGGTCTGTTCCTGAGATACACAGTTTGACCAACACCAACTGGTGGACAATAGGTTTTGTCATTCTGGAAAGCTATGCGTTCGGCAGCTTTTTGTTCAGAATATTCTTTAGCTCGAGCATGTGCCTCTTTCAGTCGCCTTTGGTGAGCAGCTAACCAGTCAGCTTTTGCTGATACCTCTGCAGTCTGTCCTAACAAAGCATCAATTGGCAGATGCGGGTCGATTCCAAAAAGCAGTAAATAAGGGCAATACCCCATTTTGGCATGAGGGGTCACATTGTATGCGTATACAACTTCAGATAAATGCTCAGGCCAACGGCGCTTTTTGTCTGGAGGGAGACTGCGCAAAAGATCGTGTAGCGTCCTATTAAAGCGCTCACACTGGGCATTTCCGGTAGGGTGATTAGGAGTGGTACGGCTTTTCTTTACGCCATACAATTTACAAAGTTCAGCAATCAATTCACTTTCAAAATTACGGCCTTGGTCTGAATGCAGACGCTCGGGCACACCGTACTTCATAAACCATTCCTTTAAAAGGATTTTTGCTGTTGTGTCTGCTTTTTGGTCTCGAGTCGCGAAAGCCTGTGTAAATTTTGTGAACACATCTGTGATAACCAGAACATTTTCTCTACCATCTGTAGCTGGTTCCAACAGAGTAAAATCTACAGCAATTACCTCTAATGGTCTGGTAGCCAAAAATGACTGCATAGGTGGACGTATCTTTGGCTGAAGCATTTTGGTAAGTACACAACTTTGGCATTTCTTTACCCACTGCTCAACATCATCATACATACCAACCCAAAAACATCTTGGCTTTAACAGTTGTATTGTCCTCTCTATGCCCTGGTGACCCATAGAGTTATGTACACTCTCAATAACTTGTACTTTTAAACAAGCTGGCAACAGCAACTGATTGCATTCACCTTGCCTCAGATCTTCCACTACTCTGTACAGTAGACCATCCTGCTCTCTAATTCTACCCCAGTGCTTCAGAAGTGACAGTACAGATTTAGACAAGTCTCTCCTCTCCTTATTGTTTGGCTTTTTCCCTCTGACCCAAAAGGACCTAAAGATGCTGAGGACAGGATATTGCTCCTGAAAAGAACGCAACTCATCTTTAGAATAGCCTGGTAAAGTAGGTGTATTTTCCTGATCTAACCCAGCCAAAGGGTGACCTGCCTCACTTGCTCGAATGTGTCGAACCTCGCACCTCTCCAGCCCAACATCTACTAGTTCCTGCCCTAGTGTGGTTCCTTTGTGGATCAAATTACAAATAGCCACACAACCATCATACTCCAAATCTTCAGAGGCAACGTTCGGCTCCCCTGCTAAAGGGTGCCTAGAGAGGGCATCCACAGCCTTATTACTCCGGCCGGGGCGATACTGAACGTCAAAGTCAAAGGCAGCTAACTGCGCTACCCATCTCTGCTCAACAGCTCCCAGCCTGGCTGTGTTAAGATGGCATAATGGGTTGTTGTCGGTGATTGCGGTAAATTTTGCACCCAGCAGATATCCCCTAAACTTCTCAGTTATGGCCCATTTTAGGGCGAGAAGCTCCAACTTCATACTGCTGTAGTTCTTGTCATTTTGTTCAGCCTTTCTAAGCCTACGGCTTGCGTATGCTATCACCTGCCTTTTACCATCCTGTTGCTGACATAAGACAGCTCCTAAACCGTGGCTACTCGCATCTGTCTCTACAGTGAAAGAGCAAGTGAAGTCTGCAAACCCAAGCACCGGAGCACTAACCAGCTTCACCTTTAAAACATCAAAAGAGGTCTGACACTCAGTACTCCATAAGCTCAACAACCGCTCATTTACTCTAGAGGGAGGTCCAACCATTAGACAGTTACTTACCAGATCATGCAGTGGACCAGCTATCTTTGAAAACCCCTGCACGAATCTTCGGTAATAGCTACAGAACCCTAAGAATGAGCGTAAAGCTTTCAGAGTGGTAGGTACTGGCCACTGCTTCACAGCTTCTACCTTATCAGGGTCGGTCGCTATACCTTCTGCGGAGACCTGATGTCCTAGGAATTTTACCTTTTCCTGAAGGAAATCACATTTCTCTATTTTGATTTTGAGACCTGTCTCCTGGAGGCATCTCAGTACTGTCTCTAATCTCTCAACGTGCTCTGAAAATGTCCTAGAGAAGATTAAATGTCATCCAAGTATACTAAAATTATTTGAAAAATTAGGTCAGTCATAGTTGCCTGCATCAACCTTTGAAATGTAGCAGGTCCATTTACAACCCCCATCGGCATGCGTAAATGTTCATATAACCCATATGGGGTTATGAATGCAGTCTTGTGCCGGTCACGTTCATGTACTGCCACCTGGTGGTATCCACTAGCCAGGTCTATAGATGAGAAGAACTTTGCACCTCTCAGAGCATCAAAACTTTCGTCTATACGAGGTAAAGGAAATGCGTCTCGCTTAGTTTTTAAGTTTAGCTTACGATAGTCGACGCAGAGTCGTATACCACCATCAGACTTCCTCACTACTACCACAGGTGAATCATAGGAGCTGGTACTCTCCTGAATCACTCCTTTCCTTAGAAGCTGAGAAATGTGATCTTTGACCTCCTTGTACTGGGTCGGTGGGATACGACGGTATGGAAGGTTCACTGGAGTGTCATCAACTAACACAATCTCATGTTTCACCTTTTCTGTGTAGCCTAGCTCATCATCTCCAACAGCGAACACATCTGAATATTTACCAAGTAAGGCCCTTAACTCTGCTTGTTCTTTTTCAGTGCCACCTATATCCAGCTTACTCAGTATATCAGACACCTTTTGATGATCTTGAGACTCTTTTAAATCCACTGACACCTGCTCTGTATTGGCTGAAATGCGCTGAAACGTTACTTCACAGTGCTGATTATTGGTAATGCACTGTACAGGTGACAAGACACCTATGCGAGTTCTTGGATTGAGCCACACATCCTCTCTATAGAGATTAACTACTTGCACTGGAACCTGATGTCTGTGTTCCTTAACCAAGGAAGGCATGACTACAATACCTCCTGGTAATGGTAGTTTACCAGGCTCCAACAACTATGAACCTTGGTTTGGTGACTTGTCTGAGAAACCTCTGACCATGACAGTGACTACTGATTCAGCTGGGACATGTCCAACATCTTTCCCTGCTATTCGAGCCATCTTTGTCTTGTCAACATCACATTTATGCATCTGTTGGAAAACAGTCCTCCAATCTGAGTCTAGCTTTGCATCCAAAGTTCTATCAAATTCAGCCTGAACTAACTGACGACAACGACTGATGATGTTCATGCCTATGATAACAGGTAGGGATGACTGAGAACTCTCAGGGTTTTTCACGACTAAAAATCCACAATCAGGGATTTTAATACCCATGGTATCCATCTCTAACTCCAAATAGCCCAGGTAGGGAATATCTAATCCATTGGCGGCGGTTAATTTAAGCCAGCCAGAGGTTGAAAGCATATCCCCCTCTTCTCCCCCTAACTGCTGGTGGAAGAACTCTTCTGTAATAGTGCTTACTTGGCTGCCTGTATCCAGCAAACATGAAACAGGAACATTCCCAATGTTAACATCTATTGTAGGGCAAGTTCCTACCGCACGCTCCAACACCTGACCTTGGCTAAACTTGGCTTTAGGTGAGTCTGTAGTTTGCCCCTGAATTGCCCGACTCACAGCAATCGGGGCCTTTCGTTTCCCTGTGCATCAGTAAAGGCTGGATTTTTAGTATGCTGTTTTTGTGGACAATTTCTGGCAATGTGTCCCTCCTTCTGACACTTCAGACAGATAGGTTTGCCATCATCTGTAAATCTGAGTGGAGCCCTTGCCTTAGAGACAGGTTTGAACGTGTGAGTTTTCTGAGTGGTCAACTCCATTACTGCCTGCGTTAGCTCACTAAGCTGCTTTCCCTGCTCAGTAACAACCTGCATGACGTCATCCAAAGTCAATGGTTTGTGTTCACCAACACTTACTACAGCACAGCATGCACCCCTCTCAGAATCAGACACCTTGCTTCTAGTTCTAGATGGTTTTGAATTAGTAGGCTCTTCCATATTCCATAGGTAAGCTTACTCACGTACTTCTACCATCGAAGAATCAGGTTTGTTTCTAACCCACCTCCTAAGCTCTCTCTTAAGTGCAGGGTCCCGAACTCCCTCGACAAACTGATCTCTCAATACTACCTTCATATTTGGTACTGCATCAGGTGTTTGTCTCAATACATTGTTAAGTGCTTGTGATAAGGCATGTGAAAATTCCAGTAAGCCTTTACTCTCTCTCTGTTTGCGGCTGTAAAAGTCATGCAATAGCTGAGCCCCACTACGCTATCACTAAAAGCTTCCCGAAGGTAGGTGAACAGGTCACTAACCTGGTCTACTTCACTATCACTTCGTAAACGTACCTCTTCTAATGCAGCCCCTCGCAACAAAGAGAGAACAAAGTCATACTGCTCAGGAGGAGACTGACTGCGTGCACGTAAGACGCGTTCAGTTTCCTCAATGAAATCATCTACTAGTCTTCCATCTTTTTCAAAATCACCAGTAAACGGAGCAATGTGACGCTCTCGTGGCACATAGACATATGTTCTATCAGGCATCCTATTCAAGGAATCAATGGTTGCCATTGCTACAGCATGTTTTCTGTTCAGTTCACCAATTTGTTTCTGAATGTCCGATTCTTCTGGCTCAACCCCATTATCAGAGTCCCTCTCCTCCTCTGAATGGTCAGACATTTTAGGACAAAATAGTCTTTGCCAGATAAAGGATAAGGTTTCTGGATCAGTCCAGGAAGATGAACAGCAGCAGCCAGCAGCGATGAGTCCTCCACTCCACCGTCTCTGCAACTCCGTCTGCAGTCCGACGTCTGGTCACTAGGTCCTCTATCACCACCACCAGGTCCTGGTTCCACTCTCTCCCTCTCGAATCTGCGACACTTCACCACTACCAAACAACTGTACTGTACTGTACTGTACTGTACTGTGTTCTAATGTGTATCACTTAAGGAACCTAAACAAACTATCAGAATACCCCACTCCTGGTACCAATTTTTGTCACCGGGGAAAGGACGCACACCAAATGACAAAATACTTTTTCGGGTATTTTATTCTGATAGATCCCACTCTAGGGATTTTTATGAAATATAAAAATGTAGAAAATAAACAAACAAAATATGTCACTGGCTTCTTACAGACAATGAGCCTCAAATATGAAATAAAAGCAAAATACAGACTATCAGCACTTTCACTGGCTGAGCAGAAATATTATTCTCAGTGCACAACAACACTGAACCACCTATCTTTGACTTACTGCAACTGCAGTGTACAGATTTATAGACTTTTATCAGAGCTTGTACTCAATTGTACTCAAAATAACAAAAGTAAAATGAATACACTGTAAAACCCTAGCTTTGAACACAGTACAGTATTTGGTAGTGGCACTAATTACAGAAAATAGATAAATAACATTAATACCACCTTAATACCATTAACCCTCTATTGCATGAACAACTTTTTAAACATCATATATTTTTTTAATTGTGTTTTTGTGACTTCAAATTGGTTAAATAATTCAAATTAAAACAAAAATCATAAAAAAAAATTTTTTGGGGGGTACTTGGTAATTTGTTGCCATATGGCAACAACGCGGGTTCGGTGAACATGCTCTAAGGTGAAAATGAAGAAGTTTTAGCTGACTGATACAATACATGCAGAAAAACAGCTATTGAACTATCACTTTCCATAACAAACCATTTGCAAAAAATATTTTTTCTGATCAGGAAATTAATATATTTGTTAATATATCATATGAAAATGTGAAAATAGCATAATGTTAAGAAATTAAATATGTTTTCAAGTTAAAATCATATACCTATCTGCAAATACAGTGCCAGGTAACTCAATGGGAGCCCATTAGGATACATGTATAGAATGAATGTCACTGTATGCATGTTGTTGCCATATGGCAACAAATTCATTTTTGCCTTTTACAGAGAAAGTATAACTTTATATTTGGATTAAATGATAAAAAATGAAAGCTTACTTTCCCCAGATTTATGTTGAATTTTTTTATGATCAAAATATGTCTTGAAGTTTGAAAACTAGCAATGTATAGGTTCCCACTTTGACGTGACCTTCACAGTGTGGCGCATCCACATGGAAAGGGTTGGCAAACAGGATTTCCTGATTAACTGATGTCATCAAACTGATAAATATTTCAAAAGTAAAGTCCCATTTTCACACACAATGGGAAAAGTGGTCGATATTATGTCATTCTCTATTGAAAATACTCATAAAAAGAATTTGTTGCCATATGGCAACAACATGCAATAGAGGGTTAACAGAGCTCTTTTTATATTTGTTTTTAAGCTCACCTCGATTTACTCAACTTTACTCAACAAGATTTGAGCATTTCATCAAGAGAACTTGGACAAAGGCTTCAACACGAGGAGCACACTACCCCACAGAAACAATGCCATCTGCCCGCATCTGGTTGTGATTCATCCAAAATACATGTTTAGAAAGGCAAAATAGGCATCTACTACTGTTATAGGCCAACTAAACCTTATATTGTTCAGTATTTCCTGATTTTTACCTCTTATTTCATTAGGATGGCTCTGGATGGATCCTAAAATGGAGCACCACCATTCACTGCAGCTTGAGCCTCCTTCTCTACCATGCTCTTAGCTCCTCCCTTTCCTCTCTCAGGGTGACAACAGTTCTGATTGTGTTTCTTAAAGTTACAGACACACATTTTAAAGGTGTATACTCAATTCACCACCTGGCTACATATGAGACCATCAACCTAGGGCAGAAACCCTTACAAATAACCAAGGTGTGTGCCACACGTTGGCTCTCCATTGAACCAGCTGTTGCTCTCATTTTAGACCAGTGGGAGGCTCTTAAACTGCATTTTACAATCACCAAGTCCAGTGAACACTGCTACATGGCTGAGGTTTTACACTCCATGTACAGTGATCCTCAAAACATCTTGTACCTGACTTTTTTGAAGTCAGTGCTAGGTGAGGTACAGCTGGCCATCAAGGCTTTTGAGGGAGAGCATGTAGATCCTCTTAAACTTCTTGACAGCTTGGTTAGTCTGATCAAGTCTGCAAGTAGCAGGGTGCTGATTCCACTGGCAAATGTTGATGTACTCAAAGAGCCAATTTATGGATACATAAGTCCTGGTTATCTTTTTTGAGTCAAAGGCAGCTGATCTCCACCTTGCGCCAGAGGAGAAGAAAAATGTGCGTAAGCGGTGTGTAGCCTTCACTATCTCCCTTATTAATGAGCTGAGGGCGAGACTGCCAGACAACACTGAAGCATTGCAGTTCATGTCAGTTTCCAATGTAGAGGAAACTCTAAAGCACAACAAGAGCCTGGGAGAAATAGAAAAAATAGCCAAGCTCATTGGCTACTCTCCTGCAGATATAGACAAGATTGTCCAGCAGTGGCGTGCCATCCATCTTAGTAAGTGGAATGAAACAAAAAACATAGTGGGCTTCTGGAGCGAGATTTAAAAGTTTAGGGATGCAGCTGATAACAACACATTTCAGGAACTTGCCATGGCTGCTGTGTCTGTGTTGTCTTTGCCACACTCAAATCGAATGTTCTTGGAGACCCTCAACTCAATCCTGTATATCCAATATGGTCTCGGTCTCTTTTATACTGTGATTTGCAGAAGAGCTGCTTTCTTTACCAGCTACTTTCACAGAATCAGTCTCTTCTGATTCTGTGGCTTAAGATTTAAGCATATTAGGTTTCTGGAGCAGTCTGGCCAGATTCTAATCCCAGAGAAAATCTGAGGAGTGCAGTGGGATAAAATCCCTTTTGAGATGTGTGATGACCAACTCCAAGAATTTTCCACCAAGTCTTGTAAATTTACAAAACAAGCAGTGGAACAAATAATAACACACAAATGTTTTGGGATACACTATTATTGTTTCTTCCATAATCCATAAGGGTATTAAAAAGATTTTATCCTGTATTATTTGAGTAACTGTCTTTACTGTCCAGAGAGTCTATTATTCTTTTTGCAATACTTCTCTAGGGCTACAGCACCAGTGTACAGTAGATAAACGCGTCAATAAGAATATTTGGAGATATAGAAACAGTTTCCCAAACAGCAATTAAGCCTGTTTAATGATGATACAACTGATTTGAATAGAAAGATTCTCCTTTAAATTAAATTAACCTTTATATCTGAGAGCTGGCTTTTACTGTCAGAGTAATTAACTGCTGACAACCGTCACATCTCTCAGCTGATACCAGCAGAAACAAGCCAGTAAACAACTTTACTGGCAGGGATTCAACTACCTGCTTACACATCAAAATCATTTACTCAGTGTAAAATCTACTGAAATATACACTAAATTATACTGTAGAGGCCTGCCTGTTTATTTTGTCTGCTGTAGATGATATAAATCTAGGATATATACGTCAGTCACTGTTTATACAGTCTACTGTACTCTAATTCTACACATCCTTTCCAATAAGGCCTCATACAGTTGTGGGGGTGTGGCCAACAGAGCACATGGACGTTCTTTTATTTTTAACTTTAATTATATTATGCAGTACTGTGCAAAAGTTTTAGGCACTTAAGCAAATTACACTAATTCATTTATATCAGTAATATGAGTGAAAAAAGCACCACACATGATTAAAACAGATGCAAATAAACATAAATACAGTAAAAAGTAACATAAGTTTCACATTTTTAGGTAAGTAGGTTGTATCCTGAGCCAAACTGTAGAACAAAGTTTAGTTCTACATTTCTCCTGGATGCCCTCAGCCAGCATGTTCAGTTCCATCAGCAGCTCACCTGATTTAACATCAGTAACATTTGATTTACCAAACCAGGTGTTGATATGATGAGAGCAGTTTCCCATACAGCGATTAAACTGAGAGGAGGAGAGATTAGGAGATGTTTTAAGGAAAACAGGGCTGTAAAAGCTCTGCTTTTTATAAAATTGCTGTTTGTATTTATTGTAATGTTAGTGTTTTACTGAGCTAATAAACACTTACTGCCCAGATAAGAAGATTTTTCCTTAGAAATGTAGTTATTTTACCTCATTTCAAATCTCAGTTTTTATCCAGTGTGTTCTGTAGTGATCAGCAGGATTTACTCTCATGTTTATCCAGTTTTTACACTGAAGAAGAAGAGCGCATGAGCAAACCGCTCTGATCTCTGACTTTAGCCAGAGTTGGTTAATGGCAAAACTGCTCGCTTCCCATCTTCCCCGTTAAACCAGATGGGTCATTCCACTGAATGGGTGCCATTTGCTTGTTGTCTTTTAAGTTAAACTTTATTTATTTATTTTGTTTTACTCTAAATCTAATATCACATGTATTTAACTATTTAAAACATGTACTGGTCAAACTCAGGCATCTTTACTTACTATTTTTTTTTTTTTTTTACAATGTTTCCAATACAAAAATAGTTACAAAACTCATGTAACAATTGAAAAGCATGTTTAAAAGCAGGTCCACTAATTCCTTTGATTTTCTCTAGAGAAAGTCTTTATTTTAAAGAAATTGTTAACTGCATGTTTAAATAATTGACATTTATGACAAATAAAATCACTAAATATGCATGCACATTGTATTTTTCTTAAAGATGCAGAGCCTTTTTATCTTTTCATGAAGACCCAAACCTTAAACTGATCATATTTATTACTATGCAACTTATTAAACAATTTGATAAATGATAAACCAAATAGAATTGGAAGTGGTTTACATTAACCAATATTCACATTGATAAATCAATAAACCAGTGGAGAATAATCATTCCTGTTACTGGAACACACTCCTGTTACTGACACTTATTCCTGTTACTGGAACACACTCCTGTTACTGGCACTCACTCCTGTTACTGACACTCACTCATGTTCTTGGCACTCACTCCTGTTACTGGCACTCATTCCTGTTACCGGCACTCATTCCTGTTACCGGCACTCATTCCTGTTACTGGCACTCACTACTGTTACTGACACTTATCCCTGTTACTGGACCTTACTTCTGTTACTGGCCCTCATTCCTGTTACTGGCACTCATTCCTGTTACTTTTTATGTTATGAGTAACAAGACTGAAAGTTAATAAGTGGACAATACTCATTCCTGTTACTGGAACTCACCTCCGTTACTGGCACTTATTCCTGTTACTGGAACTCACTCCTGTTACTAGAACTTACTCCTGTTACTGACACTCACTCCTGTTCCTGGCACTCTCTCCTGTTAAAATAATAATAATACATTCTGCTTAACTGCTCTTTATTAACTCATTCTTTTTGGACTTACTCACGAGTGGTCTAATGAAGCCGAAGCAGATTATTCTCTCTGGTTTAGTTTTGTTTGCTTCATGTTTAACAATTAAAATGTAAACAAAAATCTACATAAAATTAATACATTACCATTGCACTAGCCCCGCATTCTGGTACCAAGCAATTCCTAATAAGGAAAACATTGTTAAAATGTTTATATTTGTGAAGAATACATTGTCCAGTGATCCCTGGAGACACTGTGTATATATTAGGGGTGTGAACGTTAAAGCATAACGTGCGTTGTTAATTTGGAATCAGAAACATGTACTATTTTTTTTATGCAAGTTAATTAAGGCACCAAGTTTGACTCCTACTTCCGCCGTAATCTGCCCCGCCCCCGCCCAGCGCACTGATCTATTTTCTGGTTGAACGACTGAAGGGCGCGCTCATACGGTGTCCAGCAGCAACACTCCGGTTCAGACTTCCAGTTCAGAGATCTCTCTCTCTCTCTCTTACTCATACATGCACACACACACACACACACACACTCCTGCACTGCACTGCTCCTCATCTCTGATATTTTTTAAATATTCAAATTAACTTCGAATTCAGAAATCCTCACAACCAATTTTACAGACCAATTTATCATGCATTCTTTATTTCAATCGTTGTCTAGAACTGTTCTTGCCAAAAGTGCCTCAGATTTTTACGCCTATCCATTTTTCACATCCTTCATTTAAGAACTGACTGTTCACTCGCTGCCTAATACATACACCCGTGGACAGATCAGTGTTCTTCATGTCGCCTGTCAGTGGTGCTAATGTTATGGCTGACTGATGTATTAAGTTTGAACATGGTAACTGATTTGTTACATGAATTAAACAAAGGTAAATAAACATTAAGTTTTCTGTTTTTTAATTATAGACGGGCAGCATTATTGTTATTTGGATTTTTTTATTACAGTACTTTCCAGCCACACACTGACCCTGTGAGGAGGTAGACACTAAAAGCCCTGTAACGCCCTCTAGTGATTATATAGCAAAACTGCACAAATACCACAAACTTAAAACATGCAGTGACTCACACAATGACACAAGCCATCTTTTAAAAACAGAAACACAAAGTAAAACTTTACATAGTAAATATATTCTCAGAAAACAAGCATGTAACAGTATGACTGAATACACACTACAAACATTTACAAAAATATTATTTAGCTACAAAATATCCTGGGTGGCAAAACACTTGAAAAAATAGGATCAATAATAAAAAAACAGCTGTCATAAAACACAGCTGTGGTAATAAATATAGATCTTTTTTGTAATGTCACTGTAGTTTACAGGTAACATTTGGTAATATTTGATTCGGTAACAGAACTGAAACTAAACAATAAAAAATCATACAAAAGTAAAATACAGTGCATTATATATACAGAAAGTTATATACACATGGGTAAGGCCACAGTTACAGTTCTGCAGGTTACTGAGAGGGCTTGAGTCAGATGTGTTTCCCTGTCAGAAAGAAGATGGGCTGATCCTCTTTGGCGTTGGCCGTCTGAAATTCATCACTTAGGCGGAACCTCCACTCGTCCTCCAGCTCCAGCCGGACCACAGTCTGGCGCAGAGCGCTCCGGTTGGGGCAGATCACGCACAGAGTCGCACCTGAGTGACCAGAGAGAAGGAATTCATGTTTAAACAAGCCATAGATATTCAACCAGAATTTCCCTAACCCATCTACAATACACAGAATTACAGAACAGACCCAGACACATACTAGGATGGGAAAAGTGGTTCTTTAAAGAGAACAGGTTCTTATGGCTCAATCTCTTGCAGTGAGCCACCAGGAGAACAGCTCCTCATTCTTTTTTCCCTTTTTATGCGTATTACAGTTTTTAAAGTTTATTTGTCAAATAATTACCAATATAATTTCAGATTAAATATGAATTCTAGCAGCAGTAAAATACTCATATTTCCATATGTAATGTAGAGCACATTTTGTTTCTCTGTATTTTACTGTAGAATTGTTTAACTAAAGATTGTGCCATTTCTACCAATCAGCAGAGATATTAGAATAGTAGACTATTGTCATCTCTCTTTTCAGTTTTCATCCATACATCACTCCATACATGTGGATTGATTCTGGTGCAGTTTAGGTAGGTATATTGACTTTATATTAGTTTCAGAGGTTTTGATCTATGGAATGATTTTTACAACATGTATTTTATGTCCTGGTAAGTGTTCTAATTTTACAACCCCAAGTATCTTCTTCAAACCGAAATACATAAGGATAAATGTATTAGACTTAATGGGAATGCTAAAAAGAAGGGAACTGAAAATCTATCTACCTGTTTCTCACTGTTTGTTGGAAAGTGGAGAGGAGTAGATTTTGTGAAAGCAGCCGTACTAAACAAACTGCACTCTTACCAACAAACCACTGAGAAAACTGCATTGTTTGCACATCTACCATCACTGTGATCTGCAGTGTAAGATAAGGTTTATTACAGATGGGGAATACACTAAACGCTAAAGTGATGCAAGTGCAAAAACGTCTCTCCCTCTCCGTCTCACCTTTCAGGAATTGGAACTTTTTGAGGAATCCAGGTGTGACAAAAGAATCACAAAAGTACAGCACGAGGCCACTGAAGAGCAGCCCAGCGGTGCTAATGTTGATGGAGTGTGGTCTTGAACTGACAAAGCACACAGTCACCTAAAGAACACACATATAAATCAGAGCTCAGAACCAACGGCATGAGTATGATTATTTAGATTACTAGATGATTACATGATAAAATGTGTGTACTTCTCCTATAATGATGCTATTGTACAAGGCTGTTATTTAACACTTTTTACTTAAAACACATAAGTGCATCCAACAATAAAGGCAGAACAGTAGAATACAGAGCTCTAATTTAACAAGCCGATTTGGCTTTGGTCAGTGTGGACTACTCTGTTGTCTAAAATAACAAAAAAAAAAAAATAATAATAATATTATAGTATACATTTTAGAGCCATTAGTGTGGAATGGAATTAGATCACTGTAATGTTGCACTATATGGGTAATGTGGGGGTGTACCTCTGGGCCCAGGTTAAGATAGCAGTCCACAGACAGTACCGGGTGGCTGTAATTTCCAGCACTGAGGGGGAAGAGCCGCTGGCTGGTGTGCTGGAGGTACTTCTCCAGTAGAAGCTGAGCCGGGGTGGCCAGGAACAAGTGCTTACTGTCCGGAGCACAGACATACTGGGACGGCTGCACGGTTGGGACATCAGTCATCTGGGGAAAGTAATAATGATCAGAGTGATGCATTAAGCTGCTGTGCTTAGTAAAAGAGATGGATCACGTCTTTCTGAGTTTTTGTAAAGTGTGATTGTTGATGTAAACAAAGTCAATTAGTGCTGTATGTATAGAACAGTGTGGTATAGAACAGTGTGGTATAGAACAGTGTGGTATAGAACAGTGTGGTATAGAGCAGTGCGGTATAGAACAGTGTGGTATAGAACAGTGTGGTATAGAACAGTGTGGTATAGAGCAGTCCGGTATAGAACAGTGTGGTATAGAACAGTGCGGTATAGAGCAGTGCGGTATAGAACAGTGCGGTATAGAACAGTGTGGTATAGAGCAGTGCGGTATAGAACAGTGTGGTATAGAGCAGTCCGGTATAGAACAGTGCGGTATAGAGCAGTGCGGTACAGAACAGTGTGGTATAGAACAGTGTGGTATAGAGCAGTGCGGTATAGAACAGTGTGGTATAGAGCAGTGCGGTATAGAACAGTGTGGTATAGAGCAGTCCGGTATAGAACAGTGCGGTATAGAGCAGTGCGGTACAGAACAGTGTGGTATAGAACAGTGTGGTATATAGCAGTCCGGTATAGAACAGTGTGGTATAGAGCAGTCCGGTATAGAACAGTGTGGTATAGAACAGTGCGGTATAGAGCAGTGCGGTATAGAACAGTGTGGTATAGAACAGTGTGGTATAGAGCAGTCCGGTATAGAACAGTGTGGTATAGAACAGTGTGGTATAGAGCAGTGCGGTATAGAACAGTGTGGTATAGAACAGTGCGGTATAGAACAGTGTGGTATAGAGCAGTGCGGTATAGAACAGTGTGGTATAGAGCAGTGCGGTATAGAACAGTGTGGTATAGAGCAGTCCGGTATAGAACAGTGTGGTATAGAACAGTGTGGTATAGAGCAGTGCGGTCTAGAACAGTGCGGTATAGAACAGTGTGGTATAGAACAGTGCGGTATAGAGCAGTGTGGTATAGAACAGTGCGGTATAGAACAGTGTGGTATAGAACAGTGCGGTATAGAACAGTGTGGTATAGAACAGTGCGGTATAGAACAGTGTGGTATAGAACAGTGTGGTATAGAACAGTGCGGTATAGAACAGTGTGGTATAGAACAGTGTGGTATAGAGCAGTCCGGTATAGAACAGTGTGGTATAGAACAGTGTGGTATAGAACAGTGTGGTATAGAGCAGTGTGGTATAGAACAGTGTGGTATAGAACAGTGCGGTCTAGAGCAGTGTGGTATAGAACAGTGTGGTATAGAACAGTGTGGTATAGAGCAGTCCGGTATAGAACAGTGTGGTATAGAACAGTGTGGTATAGAACAGTGTGGTATAGAACAGTGCGGTATAGAGCAGTGCGGTATAGAACAGTGTGGTATAGAACAGTGTGGTATAGAGCAGTCCGGTATAGAACAGTGTGGTATAGAACAGTGTGGTATAGAGCAGTGCGGTATAGAACAGTGTGGTATAGAACAGTGCGGTATAGAACAGTGTGGTATAGAGCAGTGCGGTATAGAACAGTGTGGTATAGAGCAGTGCGGTATAGAACAGTGTGGTATAGAGCAGTCCGGTATAGAACAGTGTGGTATAGAACAGTGTGGTATAGAGCAGTGCGGTATAGAACAGTGCGGTATAGAACAGTGTGGTATAGAACAGTGCGGTATAGAGCAGTGCGGTATAGAACAGTGCGGTATAGAACAGTGTGGTATAGAACAGTGCGGTATAGAACAGTGTGGTATAGAACAGTGCGGTATAGAACAGTGTGGTATAGAACAGTGTGGTATAGAACAGTGCGGTATAGAACAGTGTGGTATAGAACAGTGTGGTATAGAGCAGTCCGGTATAGAAGAGTGCGGTATAGAACAGTGTGGTATAGAACAGTGTGGTATAGAGCAGTGTGGTATAGAACATTGTGGTATAGAACAGTGCGGTCTAGAGCAGTGTGGTATAGAACAGTGTGGTATAGAGCAGTCCGGTATAGAACAGTGTGGTATAGAACAGTGTGGTATAGAGCAGTGCGGTATAGAACAGTGCGGTATAGAGCAGTGCGGTATAGAACAGTGCGGTATAGAGCAGTGTGGTATAGAACAGTGCGGTATAGAGCAGTGTGGTATAGAACAGTGCGGTATAGAGCAGTGCGGTATAGAACAGTGCGGTATAGAGCAGTGCGGTATAGAACAGTGCGGTATAGAACAGTGCGGTGTGGAGCAGCTGTGTTATGGAGCAGTGCGGTATAGAAACATCCAGAGCCACCGTGCACAGGCGTGTGCAGGAAATGGGCTACGGGTGCCGCATTCCCCAGGTCAAGCCACTTTTGAACCAGAAACGGCGGCAGAAGCGCCTGACCTGGGCTACAGAGAAGCAGCACTGGACTGTTGCTCAATGTTTGCATGTCATTTGGAAATCAAGGTGCCAGAGTCTGGAGGAAGACTGGGGAGAAGGAAATGCCAAAATGCCAAAGTACTCTCAGTCAGTGATGGTCTGGGGTGCCATGTCAGCTGCTGGTGTTGGTCCACTGTGTTTTATTAAGGGCAGGGTCAATACTTCATGCTTCCATCTGCTGAAAAGCTTTATGGAGATGAAGATTTCATTTTTCAGCACGACCTGGCACCTGCTCACAGTGCCAAAACCACCGGTAAATGCTTTACTGACCATGGTATTACTGTGCTCAATTGGCCTGCCAACTCTCCTGACGTGAACCCCATAGAGAATCTGTGGGATATTGTGAAGAGAAAGTTGAGAGACGCAAGACCCAACACTCTGGATGAGCTTAAGGCCGCTATCGAAGCATCCATAACACCTCAGCAGTGCCACAGGCTGATTGCCTCTATGCCACGCCACATTGAAGCAGTCATATCTGCAAAAGGATTCCCGACCAAGTATTGAGTGCATAACTGAACATAATTATTTGAAGGTTGACTCTTTTTGTATTAAAAACACTTTTCTTTTGTTGGTCGGATGAAATATGCTAATATTTTGAGATTTTTGTTTGAAATTTTTTGTTTTTTTCTTTACTTTTTTTGCCAAAATCATCAATATTAAAACAATAAAAGGCTTGAACTACTTCAGTTGTGTGTAATGAATCTAAAATATATGAAAGTCTAATGTTTATCAGTACATTCCAGAAGATAATGAACTCTATCACAATATGCTAATTTTAAAAAAAAGGCCCTGTATAAAGTATTCTACAGCTCTATTTCCTGTTTGTATCTTAATTCATGAAGCAAGAAAGAAAATCTAAGGTAAATTTAAAATCTCACAGTTATGTCCTGTATTCATGCTAAATTGAACTTACCTGTATGTTTTTACAACAATACGCTACTGTTAATTAAACAGGAAAATTTGTCTTAAGTACTGGCAACCAGAAAAAAATCTACTACTATCTAAACTACTGTAAAACAATGTCTTTAGACATTCTGAAGTTAAACTGTTCATATGACTGGTCCCTGTTTCCATTACTACTCAGTTCTGACTTTCTTTACAACGTAACATTTCACATCACACTTTTTATAGCACATATTTAGCATAATGATACAGTGTGTCACAAAACTGAGTACACCCCTCACATTTCTAAAGCACATCTTTTCATGGGACAACACTGACAACATTACACTTTAACACAATGAAAAGTAGTCTGTGTGCAGCTTATATAACAGTGTAAATTTATTCTTCCCTCAAAATAACTCAATATACAGCCATTCATGTCTAAACCACCTGCAACAAAAGTGAGTACAGCCCTAAGAGACTACACCCCTAATGTCCAAATTGAGTACTGCTTGTCATTTTCCTTCCAAAATGTCATATGACTTGTTAGTGTTACTAGGTCTCAGGTGTGCATATGGAGCAGGTGTGTTTAATTTTGTAGTACAGCTCTCATACACTCTACATGAAGGTGGCCAAGGCTACAAGAAGATTGCCAAGCTGCAGCACAGTGGCCAAGATCATCCAGCATTAAAAGCTGTCTTTGAAAGATAGGTGCAAGAGTGCTGTCAGCATTGCTGAAGAGATTGAAGAGGTGGGGAGGTCAGCTTGTCAGTGCTCAGACAATACGCCGCACACCACATTAATTGGCCTGCATGGCTGTCAGCCCAGAAGGAGGCATCTCCTGAAGTCTATACACAAGAAAGCCTGCAAACAGTTTGCTGAAGACATGTCAACCAATGACATGGATTACTGGAACAATGTCCTACAGTCTGATGAGACCAAGATTCATTTGTTTGGTTTAGATGGTCTCAAGCATGTGTGGTGGCAATCAGGTGAGGGGTATAAAGAATTTTGTCATGCCTACAGTCAAGCATGGTGGTGGGAATTCCATGGTCCGGGGCTGCATGAGTGCAGCAGGTGTTGGGGAGTTACATTTCACTGAGGGACACATGAACTCCAACACGTACTGTGAAATACTAAAACAGAGCATGATCCCCTCCCTCCGGAAGTTGGGTTGCAGGGCAGCGATCCAGCATGATAATGACCCCAAACACACCTCTAAGATGACCATTGATTTATTGAAGAGAAAAAGGGTAAAGGTGATGGACTGATGATGTCTCCATACCTAAACCCATTTTTGGGGCATCCTCAAGTGGAAGGTGGGGGAATGGGAAAGGGGTGTACTCACTTTTGTTGCCGGGGGTTTAGACATTAATGGCTGCATATTGAGTTATTTTAAGGGAGGGATACATTTATACTGTTATATAAGCTGCACACAGACTACTTTTCATTGTGCCAACGTGTCATTTTGTCACCGTTGTCCCACGAAAAGATATACTTAAATATCTGCAGAAATGTGAGGGGTGTACTCACTTTTGTGACACACTGCATGTGGATAACACTGAGAATTTTGTGTACTAACAGAAGAATGAATCCAACCTTGGTCTTGATGATGAAAGTGCGATATCCTCCAATGGCTATCTGCTTCTTCATCACACTGAAGTTGTTGAAGCGGCACATGAGAAGGCCGGCGCTCTGGACTCGGAGGTTAAAGTCCACATCATCACACGTGAATCTACCATTGACAGAGGGATGGGGAATATGTGTGAGTAAGAGCTCCTGTTAAATTTTCTCTTGCTTTGTTAAAAGAATCGGTCACGCTTACCGGTTTTGGTTGTACTGCACATCCTGTGTGAGGTCCACATTGAGGAGCAGGAAGTCGTGCAGGTGTCCTCGTGAGAAGGGCTCTCTGCGTCGCCCGAACCCAGAACCCCGACTCGACCACTTTCTGAGGCCGCAAAGCCCATACTGCGTGATGTCTGGAGACGCCTCCATGTGCTGCAGCACCTGCTTCAGTGACACGTTCCGCTCTGTGCCTGCTGTGCCACTAGATACACATATACACAAAAATCTATCAACCGTTCATATTCTGTAGTACATTCACACATGACACAGATCAGAATTTTTATGCTCAGTGCTCAACAGTTCAGCTCCTTTAAAGGCAAGTTCTTTACCATATGTCCATTTAATATTTCTTTTTAATAATAATGTGTCAGTACAGAATGTATAAGCTCTATTTGGAGTATTCTGTCAGTTTTAATATGCAGCAGTGATTTAAAGCGTAGAGACGTGGAATCACAACCAGGGGGTTACTGGCAGGAAGTGTGGTTGGGATATGTAGAGTAACAATGCTTCTCTTCCCTTAGCATTTCCAGCTGAGGCACATAACTGTAGTGGAGACCAGTCTCAGCCCAGTATTGTCTCAGCGTTGATTCAGTGTTGTCTAGGTCTCAGAGTGAGGTCGACTTGAAAATTTATTAATATGTAGAGTACCAGTCAAAAATGTCCTTTACAATCAATGTTTTTATTTTTTTTGTACATTGTAAATAAATACTGAGGTCCTTCAGACTATGAAGGAACACATAAGCAATCATGTTGTGATTTAAAAATGTTGCAATTAAGTGCTCTTATTTGGGGACAACTGATGCTCTCATATTCCAAGTAATTCCCTCATAAAGCTGACTGAGAAAAAGACAAGATGCAAAGCTATCATCTACTCAAGAGCTGCTACTTTGAAGAATCTAAAATTCAAAACATATTCTTATTTAATACTTTTTTCGTTATTAAATAATCCCATATATATTTCTTCATAGGTTGGATGACTTTAGTATTAATCTACAAAGCAGAACATTTAAAGCACTGAATTTAAGGTGTGTCCAAATTTTAGTGTGGTACTGAATCATGCATATTTGTATGATAATGGATGTACAATCAGATTTGTAGTTTATCAGCTTGTCTCAGTGTCTCAGCAACTTTTTTTCTAGGTCTTGACTTTTTACATTTTACATTACATTACATTTGGCAGACGCTTTTGTCCAAAGCGACTTACAATGAAGCACAGTGAAGCACAAAAGTAATAGAAGTTAAAGGTAAAAATATCTTTAGATCTTTAGGGCCTAAAGGAGGTTAGACTCAACTATTCAGTCTTGGCCTTTACTCAGATTGTACGTGTCCCGGTGTTAGCCTTCACAGCGTTAGTGGTTTTGACTACATTACCTCCTTTACTGCAACACTAGCTCCCTTGGCTGCTCATTTTGCTCCATTGCCCATATTTTCTAGTGTTTCTCAATTCTGGTCCTAATGCCACTCTGCACTGCACACTTTAGTTGTTTCCCTAATTTACCTACGATATAATGATAAAGAATAATATGGAAATGTACACATAGTGTAGGAGGTAAATGCCTGTGAGAAGTACCTTTTGGTGTCAACGTCTACACTGTTCCACATAACACAGGAGTCATCTGCCAGGATGATAAAGGGCCAAACGTCCTGTGGACGACTGCCATGCTCCACCCTCCGATTACGCTCCAGCTCCAGATTGTGGTAGGACAACTCTTTAATGAGGAAATGTGCTGCACCTATGTGGGTGAAAGAGAGAAAGAAAGAGAGAGAGAGGGGTAAAACATTTCAGTTTCAAAAGTGAAAAAATACTGAAGAACTGGTAAGAAGACTAATATCTAATAAACCTCATCATTACTATTTTGTACATCAGATGTTAGACCCCTTAAACCATGAGCCCTCGTTCCAGTTTTTTTGGAAAAAAAAAAAAAAAAAAAAGTGTATATAAAAAGGCTCTCTTTTTTTATTAAATGTATGTGGTTTAATTTGCATTTTACTGACATGGCCTGACCCTTTTTTTTTTACCCATTAACCCTTTATCTGACAAATTTAACACTTTTAGAACTGAAGAATAGCCCTGGTCAGTGCTCAGAAATCCCTGCAGTTACTGAATAATCCACTTTAGCAAGCTTTGGCACAATCTCATGATGAATAATTGACATCTCAATAAATGTATTTATTATTAACTGCACAAAATCTATAAAATAAAAAACAAAAACTGAAAAAAAATATTGCATAATTAACTGATAGTAATCTAATGCTTAACTTATAATTAAGTTTCATTAGCTTATCCTGACTTTACAGTGCATTTTTATTAAAAAACATTTTATTAAAAAAAATGTGTTACCTATTCCAGCTCCATTAAAGATGGTGGGCAGAACTAGCATGATGTGATTAGGCCAATACTTCTTATACACAGCCATCTCATATTCTTTGATGACCAGGATGTGAAGATGGGAGGCTCCGTCCATGGCGTGGTACAGGTTGAACAGCCCGTGCTCGTGGCGTCCTGTCGTGGGTGTAAATATGGGGCTCTTGATGCAGTCAGGATTCTAGAGGCCAGAAAGTTAAACTACATTTTAAAATATATAATTCATGTTTTACAGGGCTAATACTGTAAAAAATATTTGACAGTAACTTTCTAAAGTACTTTATGTACTAATATATATGTTTATGCATAGTGCGTCTCCTTTTTAACCATCTTTTAACATTATCTGATCACTAGTTAAAAACTAGCAAAAAACATCAATAGTCCATACCCAGTCAGAGGTGAGTGGGAGTCTCATGCTCTCCAGCTGGCCTCCTGATTGGCTGAAGGAGAAGTGATGCTCTTTTGATTTGGGGATGATGAAGTATAGCTGGATCTCCTCCCCCAACAGCAGGTGAGAGAAAGTGAAAGCATGCAGGGTGGATTCATACAGCTAAACACACACACAAACACACACACACACACACACACACACACACACACACAAACACACACAAAATGTGGTAATGTATTGTGGTAAAGCTGATCAGAATATCACTGATCAGCTAATGTTTGGATGTAATGGGCTGAAGAGGTTAAGTATTGTGTGATTAGAAAATACAGCTGCTGTGAACAAACATATAATTTAATCAATGTATCCAAAATTAAAGTAAATCAAATGCTATAATTATACAATCATTGTAACATTATACATGTAAGGGTTCTATCTGCGGGCTCCTTTGTCTCCATCTGGTGGACATTTGTGGGTATTGACCTGCCTTTTTGATCTGAACTCTGAACCTTGATTGTCTGTGATGCCATCCACCTGTGACTGTTTGACCTTGTTGTTTCCTTGCCTCTCATTGGTTCTTTCCCCCCCTCCTGCCTTATTTAAACCCTGGATTTTGGGTAATCTGCCTCGGATTGTCGTGCCGTGCCCTGTCAACGTTTTGTGAGTTATTCCTGACTTTATCCTTCGTGCTGTTCTGTTGTGTTTTTTTCTCTCTGAAAGGATTTAAGTGGGATTTTTGTGAACCTGTTTTTTGTTTGGACAATTGATGGACTGTTTTTGTGGGATTTTGTTGGACAATTGATTAAGTGGGATTTTGGGAATCTGTTTTTGTTTGGACAATTGATGGACTGTTTTTGTGGGTTGTTTTGTTAGATATTTTTTGACCTGCTTAAAGGGATATTTTTGTAGAGATTTTTGCTCCAACCAGTGGATTTTTAGTTTGGTATTTTTGGGAAAATGTTTTTGTCCTGAGAAGAGGAAGTTTGTGTTGTATTCTTTGTTTGACCTAATAAATCAGCACTCTCCCGATTTCTCTCTGCTTTTGGGTCCAATTTCTAGATCCCTGACAGTACAATCCGAGCAACATGGACCCAGCAGACCAACCATCCCAAGACCAAACGTTCCCCGACTTCCTTCGCTCTGCCTTGGAACAACAAGGAGCTGTTCTTGGGAGGCACCACAACCAACTAGACTCAATGTCCAAAACTATGGAGAACATGACAACAAGACTAGCTGACCTGGCGGCCCAGATCCAGCACCTCCACCTCTCCCGGACAGCTGCCACGGCTGAAGCTACACCTGCCACCCAAGCCGAACCGACCCCTATGACACTGTCAACCCTCCATACTCCCGAACCCCGTTTGCCCCGTCCAGAACGGTACTCAGGTGAACCTGGCACCTGCCGCTCTTTCCTCACCCAGTGTGACTTAGTCTTTCAACTCCAGCCTATGACCTTTCCGTCTGATCCAGCCAAGGTGGCGTATATCATAACGCAACTTTCGGGGAAAGCCAAAGAGTGGGGAACATCAGTCTGGGAGACAAAGCAGCCATTCTGCATGATCTACAAAGATTTTGTGGAGGAAATGAAGAAGGTCTTTGACAGGTCGAAGTATGGGAGAGAGGCTGCCAGAGAGATGTTGGTCATCCGCCAAGGCAACAGGTCAGTTTCTGATTTTGCTATCCAGTTCCGCACCCTGGCCACCTCGAGTGGCTGGAACTCCGAGGCCCAGCACGACACCTTCCTCCATGGTCTATCAGAGGCAGTAAAAGACCAACTAATAGCCCAAGACCCCCCTAAGACTTTAGACGACCTTGTGGACCGTGCCATTCGTATTGATAATCGCCTGCGACAACGCCAAGGAGGGGGGTTCTTCACCAGGCTTCAGAGTGTACCAGGCTGCACCGTATCCACACATCGGTCTACACTAGGCCTGACCCCACCCCCACCTCTCACACCAAGCAATGTCGAGCCCATGCAGGTAGATCGTACCCGGCTGTCACCTACAGAGAGGCAAAGAAGAATTCAGTCCGGTTCCTGCCTCTATTGTGGTCAGTTGGGACATCTGGCTGCCACCTGCCCGCTAAAAGCCAACGCTCGCCAGTAAAGCGAGGAGTACTGGTGAGCGTGACTCCTGTTAACCCACCCTCTTCCATTCCTTGCAACCTGTTCCCTGCAGTTTTAGAATGGGGCCAGCAACGTCAAACCTTTCAGGTGCTTATTGACTCAGGAGCTGACGAGAGCTTCATTGATGCCTCTCTAGCCTCCAAGTTGGCCATACCCACATCCCCCCTTCAAACACCCTTACTGGCAAGGGCTCTGAATGGAGCATCTCTGGGAGAGGTCACTCACATCACCTCTCCAGTCAGTCTCACTCTGTCTGGCAACCACCGTGAGTCGATTACCCTATGCCTTGTTGATTCCCCTCAAGCCCCCCTCGTCCTGGGCACCCCCTGGCTAGCCAAGCACAACCCTCTCATTGACTGGTCTAAAAACAAAATTGTTGGTTGGAATCAGTCCTGCCATTCCCAATGCCTGCGCTCTGCTATGCTTTCAGAGTCCCCTAGCCCGGAACCCCATGAAGAGTTCCCTGACCTGTCTGAAATTCCCCTAGAATACCTGGATCTGAAGGCGGTGTTTAGCAAGTCCCGAGCCATATCCCTACCCCCGCACCGACCCTATGACTGTGCCATAGAGCTTCTACCTGGCACATTCCCCCCCAGAGGTGGTCTATATTCGCTCTCTCAGCCTGAGACTGTGGCTATGAATAAATATATATCAGAGTCCCTAGCTGCGGGTATCATTCGCCCCTCTTCCTCACGAGCAGGTGCCGGTTTCTTCTTCGTGGGCAAGAAGGATGGCTCACTTCGGCCCTGCATTGACTATCGAGGACTAAATGAAATAACTGTCCGAAACCGCTATCCCCTTCCTCTTATGTCCTCTGCCTTTGAAATGCTTCAAGGTGCCACGGTGTTCAGCAAATTGGATCTCCGTAATGCCTACCACTTGGTCCGGATTAAGGAGGGAGACGAGTGGAAGACCGCTTTCAATACCCCCTCTGGCCATTATGAATATCTTGTCCTCCCATTTGGACTGACCAATGCTCCTGCCGTCTTTCAGGCTCTTGTTAACGATGTCCTCAGGGACATGCTTAATAAGTTTGTTTTTGTTTATTTGGATGACATCCTCATTTTTTCGAAGTCCTTACCAGAGCATATTGCTCATGTCCGAACAGTCCTTCAACGCCTCCTGGAGAATCGGCTCTATGTGAAGGCAGAAAAAAGTGAGTTCCATCAAGACACCATCTCCTTCCTGGGCTTTGTGGTCTCCACGGGAACCCTACAAATGGATCCTAGCAAAGTGCGGGCTGTGGTGGAGTGGCCCGAACCATCTACACGCAAGGAGCTACAGCGGTTCCTTGGTTTTGCTAATTTTTACCGCCGGTTTATCAGGAACTATAGCACCCTGGCAGCCCCCCTGACTTCTCTCACATCTTCCGCTGTGGCCTTCCACTGGTCCCCATCTGCCAATAAGGTCTTCCAAGCCTTGAAATCTTGTTTCACCTCTGCCCCCATCCTCGTACAGCCTGACCCTGACCAACAATTCATTGTGGAGGTAGATGCCTCAGATGTGGGTGTGGGGGCTGTCCTCTCCCAGCGCTCTACTAAGGATCAGAAGGTACATCCATGTGCCTTTTACTCCCACCGGCTCTCCCCCAGTGAACGCAACTATGACATCGGTGACCGAGAGCTCCTGGCGGTGAAATTGGCCTTGGAGGAGTGGAGGCATTGGTTGGAGGGGAGCACATTGCCATTCCTGGTCTGGACTGACCATAAAAATCTGGAATATCTGCGCTCTGCCAAACGCCTGAATCCCCGTCAAGCCCGCTGGTCCCTCTTCTTCTCCAGATTTAATTTTACCCTCTCCTATCGCCCTGGGTCGAAGAATGGAAAACCTGATGCCCTTTCCCGTTCATTCAGCAGTTCGGACAGTACCCCTTCCCCCACCACTATTCTCCCTGAACGCTGCCTTGTCGGCGCCGCCATTATGGACATTGAGTCACTGGTACAGAATGCTCAAGACTCTGAATCCACCCCCAGTCAGTGTCCGTCTAATTGTTTGTTTGTCCCAGTTTCTGTCCGTCCACAGGTGCTGCAATGGGGTCACTCCTCCCGCCTGTCCTGCCACCCTGGAACCAGACGAACCCAGTCCTTTATCAAGAGACGGTTCTGGTGGCCGTCCATGGGGAGAGAGGTCCGCCGATTCGTCTCTGCCTGTCCAGTCTGCGCCCAGAACAAGAGGCCTACTCAACCTCCATCAGGTCTATTACAGCCTTTATCTATACCCAAGAGACCCTGGTCCCACATTGCCCTTGATTTCATTACCGGCCTGCCCGAATCTAACGGCAACACTACCATTTTAACTGTGGTTGACCGGTTTTCTAAATCTGTTCATTTTATCCCTTTGCCCAAACTACCATCTGCTAGAGAGACCGCTAATTTGCTGATAAATCATGTTTTTAGACTGCATGGGCTCCCCGTAGAGGTGGTCTCGGACAGTTTACATCTAGGTTCTGGCAAGCCTTTTGTAAGATGCTTGGTGCTTCAGTCTCTCTCTTCTGGTTTTCACCCGCAGTCTAATGGCCAGACGGAGAGGGCAAACCAGCTTCTGGAGACGGTTCTACGCTGCCTGGCCTCCCAGAACCCCTCCACCTGGAGTCAGCAGTTGCCCTGGGCCGAGTACTCTATCAACTCGCTCACCTCCTCTTCGTCTGGCCTGTCACCCTTTGAATGCTGCCTGGGTTACCAACCGCCCCTGTTCCCCGACCAAGAAGTGGAGGTTGGGGTTCCCTCTGCCCAAGCCTTCGTTCGTCGCTGCCGTCGGACATGGCGCCAAGCACGCTCTGCTCTCCGACGTGCCTCGGCCAGGATCAAGAAACAGGCGGACAGGCATCGCACCATGGCCCCTCGTTACCGGGTGGGCCAGCGTGTTTGGTTGTCCACCCAGGACCTTCCACTTAAGGTGGACTCCCGCAAGCTGGCACCCCGCTTCATCGGCCCCTTCCCGATTTGTAAACTTATCAACCGGTCTGCTGTTAGGCTGAAGTTGCCCCTCAACCTTCGCCGCATCCACCCCACCTTCCACGTCTCCCGCATCAAGCCATTCATTTGTAGTCCCATGCACCCTGCCCCTGTACCCCCTCCTCCCCCCCGACTCATTGATGGCTTTGATGCCTATACAGTGCGTCGGCTGCTGCAGGCCCGTCGACGGGGCCGTGGCTGGCAGTATCTTGTTGACTGGGAGGGTTACGGCCCGGAGGAGAGGAGCTGGGTCCCTGCGCGCCAGATCCTCGATCCCTCTCTCATCAGGGACTTTCACCGTCGGCATCTTGCCCAATCCACTGTTACGCCGGGAGGCGTTCGTTGATGGCGGGGTACTGTAAGGGTTCTATCTGCGGGCCCCTTTGTCTCCATCTGGTGGACATTTGTGGGTATTGACCTGCCTTTTTGATCTGAACTCTGAACCTTGATTGTCTGTGATGCCATCCACCTGTGACTGTTTGACCTTGTTGTTTCCTTGCCTCTCATTGGTTCTTTCCCCCCCTCCTGCCTTATTTAAACCCTGGATTTTGGGTAATCTGCCTCGGATTGTCGTGCCGTGCCCTGTCAACGTTTTGTGAGTTATTCCTGACTTTATCCTTCGTGCTGTTCTGTTGTGTTTTTTTCTCTCTGAAAGGATTTAAGTGGGATTTTTGTGAACCTGTTTTTTGTTTGGACAATTGATGGACTGTTTTTGTGGGATTTTGTTGGACAATTGATTAAGTGGGATTTTGGGAATCTGTTTTTGTTTGGACAATTGATGGACTGTTTTTGTGGGTTGTTTTGTTAGATATTTTTTGACCTGCTTAAAGGGATATTTTTGTAGAGATTTTTGCTCCAACCAGTGGATTTTTAGTTTGGTATTTTTGGGAAAAGGTTTTTGTCCTGAGAAGAGGAAGTTTGTGTTGTATTCTTTGTTTGACCTAATAAATCAGCACTCTCCCGATTTCTCTCTGCTTTTGGGTCCAATTTCTAGATCCCTGACAATACAAGACCTTAAAGACAAAAGAAAGTAATGCTACTGGACAGCAAATTGGTTACATTTAAAAAAATGTTATCACAGCAAAAATATTTGTCAGCTTGGTTTAAATTCATTTAGAATGATCTTCTAGCCTTCACATATTATTACCTGATATCGAGGGTTGAAACCCATGTACTGATGGCACTGCTCACAGTGATGGTATGTGTTGTACGCTGCATATTTGGAGAGTTTTATCCGCGCTGTCCGCTGGCGGAGATATACCTCCTCCTGACGCCGGGGGTTTTCTTCAAAAACACACATGAAAGAAAAAATGTGAATTCATATTATTTAAAACCTTATACAGTATATGCACTTAAAAAATAATCATACTATAATCATATTTATTTTCAACATTTTATATTTTGTGATCCAAGACACTTGTAGTTGTAGTACAGATGTAGATGTAGTTCTGTCTTGTTTTTGCTGCTGGGCTTACTCTCTGCGTTTGGAGTGAAGTCAGTGGAATAGATGACACTGATATCCTCATATTTAGGATCGTGAATGATAAAATCAAATGGCATTCCTCTCATGGTATCAGCATTGGGCCACGATGCAATGGCCTGGTGATACTGCACCAAATCTGACTGACAATCTAAAAAAAATAAAAAAACAGACGATAAATCACATGAATCTCAATGAATTAGATTCAGTGATCATGTACGGGACAGTATGATTTTATGTTATATACTTACTGCAGTTTATATCCTCTTCATCATAAATATCCACCTCCATGAGTCTGATCAGCATGCGGGACAGGATGCCCAGAAACTGCAGGTACGCTCCCGTCTTTCCGACCTGGAGATATATACAACACATCAGTATATCCTCCTACTGTTTATACAGATGAAATATCTACTAAATATTAAGTAATTATCTGTTCTATATGTTATTATGCAAATGTTTCATATGTTTTTACATACTGATAAATTGGTGTTTTAGTGCTGGGGGAATCTGGCCTAGAAACATTTTTTTATTGATTTTACCGCCTATTAAAAATCAAACTCCAGATGACAAAGAAATAGTTCAAAACTAGGTTTTTATGTAAAACAAATCACAATACACATATAAACACACATAAAATCAGCAGATATTTTGTGAAATAATCATGTGTTCCGCTTGCTGTTCAGGCCATTTGGGTTGAGTCGACTCTTTGAGTGAATCAACGATTGAAAACAAGGTGAGACGAATAAACAAAAGCGTTTATGGATATTTTAGAATAAAAATATAAAATGTATATTATATTTGTATTTTCGCATTAAAACTGTAAATCGAATTCACCAATTTAAGAGTGAAAATCGCCCAGCACCACAGTGTATACAAACAATGATGCTTGCTGTAACGAAGCTGCAACCCTGACCTGTGGTGGCCCGCTGAGGAGCAGTCTGCGTGGGTGAAAGTTGTCGGTGCGGCCCTCGGCCCGGTTACTGCTGTCCATGTGGTGCTGTCTAGGCACTGTCCACTGCCTGTAATAGAGAGACTGCTCAGTGCAGGTCATCATCTTGCTGAGGAGAGGTCTGAAGGAGCTGGCCCACTCCACAGAGGCATGCGGAAGGAAGGATGTGGGCTTTGGTAAGCCGCTGGCGTCCATGGTGGTGATGAGGTTATACAGGGCTTTGGGGAGGAGCACCACAGGGGGGCGGTTGAGGTTACGGCTCCAGGAGCAGCTCTGGCGCAGGGGGGAGGCCTGAGTGGATGAGGAGCCGGGGGAGGTGGACCGTCTCTGAGGAGTGCACTTGCTCAGGGCAGGCTGCTTGTCGGGTTTGCGTGGGGAGAATTCAGCCTGGGAATGATCTGGGCCAGGGAGTGTACTGTTCACTGCAGGCCACCAGGGGGAAACAGAAAAAAACAAAAACAAAATGCCACTGAGAAATGTTTGTCAGAGAAATACTGCAAAACTGCCAATAAATAAATGAATAAATAGGCAGACGGACAGAGAGACAGACATCCTAAATCATTATATAGCAATTTTATTTAAAAATAATTGTTTTATTGTAATGCACTACTGATCTGTAAAAAGGTAAAAGATGTATCTGTCTATTTTTGCTTCCCTGGGAACTGTGGAAGGAATAATATTTATTTCCCCGTTTAACAGGTAGCTGTTCCATGCATCATAGACCCATGGTTTGACTAACCGTCCACGACCAGCTCCTCCTCCTCGTTGTCGGTGCTGCTAAGTTTGTCGGGGTCACTCTCGGAGAGGTCGCTGGAGGTTCGGGCCCCTCGCTGGCTCTGCGGCTCTGCTAATACCAAGTAGGCTGCCAGCCCCAGCTCCTGCTCCATAGCCGTCCTCCGCAGAGCGCAGCAGCTCACCACTCGCTGGTCACAGTACTTCAGAGACCTGCCACATACACAACATGTCAAATAGTAAATGTCATATATTTCAACATCTTTTAGATTTAGCTGTAAAATTGAAGATCTCATTACATAAATGGTGCTTTTATAAGAAAAGAATTACAAGATGGCTAAGGTTTAACATAAAGCATCATGAAGCACAGTTCTACAGAAAATGCAGATGATAAAGTAAAAAAAGTAATAAATATAAGTTCAAAGAAGTTCAAGGGGGTTATGTGCTTCATACCTGAGGTGCTTAGCAACTGCCAAGTATCACCCTAGCAACCACCACGTAACATCATGACTCTAAGTTAAATCCTCCAATGTTGCCATTGCTATGGCATCCCATGTGGTTGCCATGGTGTTGCTAAGCGGATCCCAGATGGGTGCTACAGCGTGGCAAGGTGATTGCTATGGTATTAACTTAGAGTCATGATGTTACGTGGTGGTTGCTAGGGTGATACTTGGCAGTTGCTAAGGTATCACAGGTGGTTACAGCTGATGAGTGCCAAAACCAACAGAAAAATTAAACAGGTGTATACACATTTGTTGTCTCAAATATTTACATGTAACATTACTGACAAATACAGTGCTGTAAAAAAGTATGTACCCTCATACAGATTAAATGTTTATTTCATTTATTAAGGGAACAATTCTATCCAAATTAACCTGGCCCTATGTGAAAAAGTATTTGCCCCTAATCATAATAAATGGGTTGAGCACCTCTTGCCCCCAACAACTGCAATCAACCGTTTGCGATAACTAGTAATGAGTCTTTCAAATCTTTGTATATGTATTCTGGCCCACTCTACTTTGAATTGTGTTAATTTGGCCACATTTTCGAACACGAAAATTCCGTTTATGATCCTGCCACAGCAATCAGACTTTGACTTGGCCACTCCACTTTTTTTTGAGACATGCTTGTGTTCTTTGGCTTATTGTTATTTTGCAGAGCCTAAGTACACCTAAGCTTAGGGTCACAAACTGATGGAGGGACTTTATAGAATTTAGAGAGCAGAATTGCTATTTATTCAAGCAAGCTGTCCAGGTCCTAAAGCCACCAGAACCAGAACCACCATGTTCAACTTTCAGTATTCTTTTTCTGAAATCAAAAACTTTTGTCTTGTCAGTCCACAGAATATTTTGCCAAAGTCCTGGGATCATCAAGAGTTTTTTTTGGTGAGACGGTCCTTTGTGTGCTTTTTGGGCAGCAGTGGTTTTTGCCTTGGAACTCTGCCATGCCATACCATTTTCACATTTCTTATTATTGACCAGGATCTTCACTGAAGCAAGTAAGTTTTTAAATGTTGTTTTGTGGTCTTTTGGGACCTCCTGGATGAGTTGTCCATGCTCTTTTGTAGTAATTTCGGTAGGCCAACCACTGCTGGGAAGGTTTAACAGTGTTTCAGGTTTTCTCTATTTGTGAATAATAGCTCTTTCTGTGGTCTGCTGGAGACTGACTGAAAGACGTCAATGATTTCAGTCAATGTTTTCTGTTCTTGAATTTTGTCTGATCTGCCTGTAATAATGCCTGGTTGTGGCTAATGAAATTGAACTCAGCTGTCTAAAAAATATAGTTAATAACAGGTAATATATTTAATCAAATTCTCATAGAGTCAGGCTAGTTTGGATTGCTTTTTTTCCATAATAAATGAAATCCTTTAAACACTGCTTTTTGTATTTACTCAGGTTATCTTTGATATTAAAGTGTGTTTGATAATCTAAAAAAATGTATGACAAAAAAGACAAAAACAAAAGAAATCTGTAAGGGGTCAAATACTTTTACAAAGCACTCTATACAAATATTTTGAGTTATTTAAAATGTATTTTTTATCGTTGATTTTAATGTTTGGTGTTCCCGTCTGTGTGACAGGCAGTCTATCTGTAGCAAGTAATATAAATATGTAGAGAATGCTGGCTCATGACTGTACTACAGGTCCAAAATAACATACAGCACTTTTTAGTAACCACTTACCCAGGGTGAGATTTATACTGGATCGGGTTGAAGAGTACATAACTTATCACAAAATAACACTCAGCATTGTGTTGGTATCCTGAGGTTTTTCATATTTCTTGTTTATTTTAATGAATACAGAACTTTGAAACTATGTTAACTTAGCTTGATTTATGTAAGTGGTTTACCTATGCAACACTAGAGTTACCCAAGTAATGGTCAGGCTCTGCCTCTAAAACAGAAGCAGTGTTGACTGGACATACCTGGGCAGGGACTCCCCCATTGGATCCATGCCAGTAAAAATAAGGATGCACGGCAAAGCTTCCAGCTCCAGGTATGTGTGAGGAGTCCATTCTGGGTCTTGGATCTTCAGCCACAGCTACGCATGTATACAATTAACAGACAGTGAGCATCATAATACAGCATGTGATCCACTGTACTGTTAATAAAACTGAATTAATATTGGTTTTATAGCCTAAGCGATATCTTTTTCACACCAGTATAGAATAATTACACACAAAAAATAACAGAAATTGATTAAACTGTACGCTTTAAATGTAGCTGATAACCCATACATTCTTACAAACAAAAAGTATACAATGAATAAATACCCTCAGCTGATCGAGGAAGTGCTTGCCCACTATGATCCCAGACGTGGGGTCACCCAGTATAACTTCGAAGCGGTCGTGGAGCCCCAGGCGGTCCCGAATGCGGCAGAGCCGCTGGTGTGCCAGTGCTGCCAGGGATGGGAAGGGTATTCGGAGCAGCAGCATGTGCCCGTGATGGCTGGGGCAGCGGTGGGTGGAACTCAGCAGGCACTGCACCATCTCCAGGGTCTCTATGGAGGTGTGCTTCTGCAGCTGAGCCTGACCTCCAGCCGTCGCCATCAGAGCCACAGAGTAGTGCTGGAGCAGCACCTGGGTGCGGATTACTACGCTGTGCAGCTTTGGGAATCTAACAAAAAAATATCCCTTAGTTTAAAGTGTAAAGAGTAAAGACCTTCTAGAGCATCTCTATTGATCCCTCTATCATGAAATTGTGACGCAGTATAAAGAAACAACAGACATTTTCACATTATGTCAAAAACTGAAAAACGGCAAACATGGAAAAAACAGCAACAACATTACACATTATTAATTAATTGAAGGCAATGTGTGCCTTTACATTGTGTCAGAATTGTATGATGCATGGTCATCATACAGTAGAAATGTGTCCAAGATGACTATAAATGATGAAGAAATTTCTCTTTTGTAACAAAAATTCAAATTTAAAGGTTGTGAACCAACTGAGACAAAAGTAGCTATTGCCATCTGTTGCATTGTGCCTCCTCACATCATACAATAGATCCTAGACTGAATTGTACAATACTGGAGAGAAAGAAGGGAGATTTCCCAATGTTTGTACAGCGTAAACCTACTGCTTCAACATAATGAGACACTACAAATCTACTAAGGGATGCAATGCTCAATTACAATGATAAATTACTTATATTTATGCTGCTTTTAGGACAAAAATGTGGCTTTAAGGTAGATTAAGATAGATTTATTTTCAATTAATACTTACAGTTAACTTATTTGTGCTGTTAGTTAATTACCCATACTGCTTTGTTGTTCCTCACACCTCTCAATTTCTTTTTGACATTAACATTTTAATTGATGCCAAACAATACATTAAGATAAGAATATTGATTGCCCAACAAACTTCAATTTCAGTGATGATGGATGCTGGACTAAAGTGCTACATGACTTCTATATATTATGTATTATGCAGTATAACTTCAGCAGAAGGTTTTAACCTGATGCTTTGATTCGTCTTCGTGCCTATTGACTTTAACTGTTTTACATAATATTTGTGTTTAAATCTGGGCTTAAGCACCTCTATTCGTCTCAAGGACAGCAATATCAGTTGAGAGAAATACGTCCACTGCAGATTAATGTCACTGATTCCACATAAAATACCTCTCTTCCAGAACTGCCACCATGCTTTCAAATGAACTGTCGAAGCGCAGTAATGGCAGGCCGCTCCCCGAGCGTGTGGACTCCAGAAGCTCCGACACACCATAGTACTTAGTCTTCTCGTGGTACAGATCCACATCCTTCATGCAAACATACACAATACATACTGGTTTAATGCATTTAATGGGGATCTAAGGAATGTAGAAAGTGTTAAATCAAGGTGTCTCTATTGTATTATAATGATTAAGCCTGTTTTGAATCTTTACGTTATTGAATGCAGATGGCCAGTGGATCTCATTGTATGGGCTGATGCGTGTGTTTTGGGTCTGCAGAGCAAAGGGGAAGGAGGTCACGTGAAGAGTCAGGATGTTGGCAGCCTCTTGAATCTGTTTGCAGTTCAGCAGGCTGTCCACAAGACCTTCGCTGGGTTTGCCGCCCACTCTACTGTAGTGTCCACTGAAAAATCCCAACAGAGGCTCAGTTTTAATAACAGTAGGCACCTGTAAAGCTGGAAAAATCCTGAAGCAGGGAGCACTGTTACCTGCTGATGTCCCAGTGAGCATGGTCGTGCACCACAATGAAGAGTGTGTATGGGTTCATCTTGGATTTCTGGATCAGTTCGTTAATCTTTGCTACCACGGTCTGATCCAGTTTGACCACATACTGCTCAGCGTCCTTTGGGGACAGGCATTCCTGTTCCAGGCCTAACTCCTGCAGGACCCCTACAAATACATATCACAACTTCTATGATGACCTACTGTCACTGGTGATCTACAGTTAGGCCCTTAATATTTGGAGAGTGACACAGTCCTTATGTTTTGGGCTCTGAATGCCACCATGGAACAAATGAGATGTTACTGAAGTGCAGACATCCGGGTTTAATTCAAGGGATTGAACAAAAATATCCTATAAAGTGTTTAGGAATTACAACCATTTTTATACAAAGCCTCCTCATTTCAGGGGCTCAAAAGTAATTTATCAAATGAACTTTACTATAAAATGTTATTTTTTAATACTGTGTTGAGGATCCTATACAGGCAATGACTGCCTGAAGTCTGGAACCCACTGGCATCACCAAACACTGAGTTTCCTTTGTGATGCTTTACCAGGCCTTGTCGCTGGTTTGTGGTTCTTTATATCTTTAGTTTTGTCTTAAGTGAGTGAAATGCTGCTTGATTGTATTTAGATCTGGTGATTGACTTGACCACTGCAGAATATTCCACTTCTTTACCTTAAAATCATCTGTAAAGTTTAATCCTGTTCACTTCAGACTTTATTAGTCTTCTGTCACATCTTCAAAAAACATGCGACCCAGTGCCTTTGGAAACCATGTACGCCCATGTCACCACCATGTTTTATAGAGGATGTGATGACCATTGTTTCAAGCTGTTCCAATCCTTCTCCATACTTTTCTTATTTCAATCAATCTGGTGCAGGTTAATCTTAGTTTTATCTGTCCAAAGAATGCTGTTTCTGAACCGGGTTGTCTTCTTTAGATGTTTCAAATAAAGTCTTCTCTTCATAGTAGACTGAGATACTGTTTGGGTGGATGTTTTTTCTTGCCCATTCACCATTCCAAGTCATGATGTCTGTGATCATCCACAACTGCTGTTGAGTTGACCACTGCTAACATCTCTTTATGATAGATTTCTTATTTTTTTCAGATTAATGATGTTGAGGTGCTGATAGGAGCTGATGATAGATTAATGTGAAAATAGCTGGTGGAGCCCATTAAATCACTTTTTGAGATAATTTGTCCAATTACTTTTGACCCCCTAAAATGAGGAGGACTTTCTGAACGAATATTAATGGGCCTATCTGTAATAATGAAGAAAGCTAACATACCTGACCCAAAAAAAAAAAAAACATTGTAAAAATAATTATTGTTAAATCTGAACCAAGTACAGGGGCTATAAATTATATCTAAATTAAATCTGTAGCTAGAAGTCCTCGATGTGCTACATTTTATGCAGCACAGGTTATCTTTATTGTATCTGTGCCATATATAATTAAGAAACTAACTAACAAACAAACTAATTCACTAACCCTTTAACAGAGTAACTAACTGAATGCATAAACAATATGTTATTATTGACACATTGTTGCTGTTTTCTGCTTACTGTGTTGGACTTATATAAAAAGCTTATAAACACATGCAGTGAATACACTAATGTCATACAGCCTAATGTATCAGGCAAAAGAGTTTTTCTTGATTTTAACATCTGATTAGTCTTCAAATCTGTCTATTATTTAGTGGCCCTGAAAATTGGATAGTAGTTAACTGTTAAATGAACTGTGCAGCTGATAGATGGTTTAAGCTATATTCAGGAGTAGCTGTATGAAGATTAGCAAGCTAATACTCTACCTGAATTCCACAGGTGCAGGACCACTTGCTGGAATGCCACCTCAGACGGAGGGACACAGATCAGGAACTCCACCTTGTCAAAGGAGCCCAGGTCCAGGTTGTGTGTGCTGGAGTCAGCAATCGCACACACATGGGACAGCAGCTTCCGGGCAACAGCGAGCTGAATAGGCCGAATCTCACGCCATTCCACCCGGTACTCTGCAGAAGAAGAGGTAGATCAGACACTGCATACTGTAGAACTCCAATTTTCCTCAGCTATGGATAATTTAGGCTCAGGACTGAGCTATATGGTAAGGTCAGCATCATATGAAAATTACCTGTACATGGAGGTTCTCCACATCCTTGCGTAGAGGGGCTGCTCTTCTCTGGACTGGATTTCTCCAGCAATGCCTCCACATCTCCATCTACAGGTTGCATACAGAGAGCACTATAAAAACACATTAATATAGGAAAGGAATTTCCGAGAAAATGAAAATATCAGCATTAAATAAAAAAAGGCCACACAAAGCAGCTCTACCTGGACACAAGGAGCCAATGTAGGCCTCTAGTTCAGCGGTCATCCCGGAGGAAAGCTCCTGACTGATCTGTCTAACACAGTCACTGGGTGAGAGCATGCTTTCTGCAAGAGCTCGAGACTGATGCTTCCCTAAAGGGAAAATAATAGAGCATAGTTTATAACTGCATTTCGTCAAATAAATTAATTATAAAAATAGGTGTCTTTTAAGCTCTTCTAGTTTATGGTTGGCATTAGTCTACTCCTTATACTTTGAAATCCATTAAGCCTCTTACCTGTTACCACTATACAGGATTCTGTCTCTTGGCTCCTGCCCATGCAGACGATCACCACATAATGCGTTTGATTTAGCTTGCCCTCCATCAGCTTCTGGAAGGTGTCGTCTAGTGCCTCGGCCAGAGAGGGCGCCGTGTCCAGCACCTGGACACTCTCGCCGCAGGAACTGGTGGCCAGCTTGGCCAGCCAGGGGAGCTGTGAGGGGGTGAGGGGCTGAGCCAGGCCAGGGAGAGGAGAGGAGAACTGGGGATGGCTCTGCTGATACTGGCGGATTTCTGTCAGGTGCGATTCTCGCCAAGAACGCATAAGGATCTGCTCCAGGTCTTCCATAAGAGGCATCTGATCTGGGGCTAAGATCACACACATTGACATACAGTACAGTGAATGTATTTAAATGCATCTGCTGTTTCATATATATATATATATAAATATATATACACACAGCACTTTTCATACATAAATGCAACTCAAAGTGCTCTACAGACTAGACCATGAACAAAAAAAAGGAAGTTGTAGTAAGATCTGATAGTGGGTGCAGGTGAATTATGGGAGTTGGAGGGAGGTCTGATAGTGGGTGCAAGTGAATTATGGGAGTTGTAGTAAGGTCTGATAGTGGGTGCAGGTGAATTATGGGAGTTGGAGGGAGGTCTGATAGTGGGTGCAGGTGAATTATGGGAGTTGTAGTAAGTTCTGATAGTGAGTGCAGGTGAATTATGGGAGTTGTAGTAAGTTCTGATAGTGGGTGCAGGTGAATTATGGGAGTTGTAGTAAGTTCTGATAGTGGGTGCAGGTGAATTATGGGAGTTGGAGTGAGGTCTGATAGAAGGTGCAGGTGAATTATGGGAGTTGTAGTAAGTTCTGATAGTGGCTGCAAGTCATATATCATGTACACTGATAAGCCACTGACAAGCTATATACCTTATAGTTTCTCTGTTTATACTGTAAATATTACTTTCCTAAATTGAGTACACTATATTTATGTTTACACATATATATTTATGTTTATTCTATTTTACCACTTTTTTGTGTACCTGTGCAAATCTGGAAGCTGATGTGTTATCTAAAGTGTTATCTTATAATTGACAGAGATATTCTAATATTAACATATTTAAAATGTTTAAATTGCTGCCTTTGTGATTTGTAGCTCACCCAGCTGCACCAGGTAGTAGACGGTCAGTAGGACCTGCATCTCTGTGGAGAGGGGCTGGACCGACGAGGCTCCGTACTGCTCATACACATGGGGGAGTGTCTGAGTGCTGCGGTAACATGCCTGCAGACGCCCATTTACCAACACATCACCTGCACTCCCACACAGGCGAGGAAGAGCACCGTGACCTGCAAACGCACACACACACACACAGTATATATATATCATTTCAGGGGTTGTGGATGATCATGTAACAATACTCACTTCAGGAGTGTTAATCTGTCTTCTGTCTTTGGCTCTTCAATTCATTTTTACATAATATTTTTAAGTGCCTCTCACCTTTTAGAATGACTGGCTGTAGTCCACAGGTTTGGAGAAGATTATCAGGCACTATGACTGACTCCCCTGGTGCCATGGGTGGGGAAGACCCCTGGGATGCACATCCAGAAGTCCCATTGCTTGCTGCACAAACACACACACACATACAATTCTATGAAATATCATCTCCACTTTTAAAATATCCATTTTTTCTGAATATTACATATATTATGTAATATATATGTATGCATGGACCTCAGCCAGTATCACCTCCTACACAGGCACCCCACAGGGATGTGTCCTCAGCCCTATCCTCTACACCCTGTTCACCCACGACTGTGTCGCTTCCCAAGGACAACATCATCCTGAAGTTCGCAGACGACACCGCAGCCGCATCAGTGGCGGAGATGAAGCGGCTTACAGGAGGGAGGTAACAAGACTGCTGTCATGGTGTGAGGACAACAACCTCGCCCTGAACACAGACAAGACGAAGGAGCTGATAGTGGACATGAGGAGGGAGAGGAGACCTCATCAGCCACTGTTCATCCGGGAGCTTGAAGTGGAGAGGGTGAACAGTTTTAAATACCTGGGCATCCACATCAGTGAGGACTTGGTCAAAATGGCTCAACAGTGGCTGTACTTCCTGAGGAGGCTGAGGAAGTTCGGGATGTCTCCCAAGATATTCTGCAACTTCTACAGCTGTGCCATTGAGAGCCTCTTGAGCAGCTGTTTCACTGTGTGGTACGGCAACACTACTGCAATGGACTGTACACGCCGGAACTCCACTGCCCTCTCTGCAGAACATCTACCACCAGAGAGTCCTCAGGAGAGCTGCCTCCATCTTCAAAGACTCTACCCTCCCCCAGCATAGACTGTTCACTCTTCTGCCTTCAGGCCGGAGGTACAGAAGTGTAAAATGAAAAACTAGCAGGCTAAAGAACTCCTTCTTCCCCACTGCTACCAGACTCTTGAACCTACCTCAGAAAAAAACCCTTCACCTTACTCTCTACACGTTTACATGTCAAGGACATTACTTAGAGGCACATTCTCACTTAACTGCAAAAATGTTGTAATTGCACTACTGAACCTTTTGCACTTTTTTCATATTCCACTGATGTAGATAATCATGTACTTACTTACTTTCTCATACATAAAATATTAAACTTCTTGCGTTTAACAGGACTGGCACAAATTCATAATATATTTTTACACATGTATCTAAAGATCAAGGCAATCAAAACACAAACAGCACACACAGTACACACTGCCATAGACTACACACTAATCCACAACAAACTAATTGCACACACAAAAAATCCTCCCCAGTCATTTTTATTAACTGCTAATTTATCACTATCCTCCCGAGTCACTGTCCCCTAAGAGCCAGGAGGGAACACTTTATTCCAGAACTAACCGCAGATAAACAATTTATATAGACTTCTTTTTACCAGAACACTCTGTACAATCAAAACACACCCGTTTTTCTCTCATTTACACTGATCATTCGTTATTGGAAAATGCACTCCAGATATTTATTTTAGGTTGTTCACACACACAATTGTAATGTGACAATTGTAAACATTCTTATAAATATTTCACACTTCTAAACTTCCCACTTCATTAGTTAGCTTTTAATATTTCATAAAGCTGCTGCAGTGCTCTCCTGTGGCGGTGATCAGCCATTTCTTTATGAAACACTGAGAGGTTGTGACATCAGAGTTCTAATTTAGTTTAAACAGAGAGATCAGTCCAAATATCAATGAGTTCTGTTAGCTCTGTATGTTTGTGGAGCTCTCTGTGTCACCTATGACAAAAATGATCAGATTCGGGCCAGTTTTATATACACTGTGAACGTAGCCTCTGAGAGTAAAGGCAGGTGTGTAATAGTTTAGACATGCGGTTTTCTATTATAATAACGCTGGGTATTGGCAGGAACTTGGTGATACATTACATTTCTCAATACAGGTGTTACGATTCAATATTTAACAGTATGTTGCGATCCTGTAATCCTGTAATTAAGTTCTATACTGTTATTGTTTAGATAAAATTGCATATTAATTTAAACTGCATAAAAGCACACCATCATATAAATATGATAAGTAAAAGAAATGTTTACTATACATCCAATAAAACAGAGGGAACTAACAACAGTTAATAAACCCAATCTTTACATCTACACTAATAATTAAAATCAATGCTGCGTTTTTGCACATCGATACAGTATTGCAAAATAAAATACTGCAATACAACATTTTCTCACACCCCTAATAGTAAGTAAAAGCTTGAATTATATTTGGGCAACATTTCCCTTTGATGTACGCTTTAGACTGAATATAACCAGAGTAAGATTTAGTTTTTGTGATGTGGTTAAAAAGACTGTAGGAAATTTGACCCTGAGACTTTGGTGTATTTTGGATTGAGTGCTGTACCTGATTTGGTGCCATTAACTGTGCTGGACGCAGCAGGTCTATGAACAGCTTCAGTTGGTGCTGAAGATTCTGGGGACCAGCCCTTGTGTCTTTTTTTGGGTGGTCCTGAGTTTGCCATGGAACCTGCAGACAGTGGATTCAGAGATTTTGTAAATAAAATGTATCCAGCTGAACTTTTTTTTGCACCTGATGCACTGTGCTCTAACAACACGAATTCATGCATGCATGTGTGTGTGTACTCTTCTTATCCCTAAGAGACACAAATGTGAGGAAGTAATAAACTCCACAGAGAGCTGCATGTGTTATGAAGGAAATCTCTCATTTACACCGGCGGAGACAACGGCAGGGCAGAAAGAGAAGAAAGGTGAAGAGGGTTTTACAGTGCTTCTTCATAGAGGCTTTACTGCCTGAGAGCTAAATAATACCAGCCAGCACAAAAGCAGAGAGGAAGAGGAGCAGACTCTCCTTACAGCATGACAGGCATTTTACAAGGGGGTGGGTGTCTTTCATGGAAGTGTGAAGACTGACAGTGGGAGTGATGCCCCCCAACCCCCCACCCCCTTTGTGTAACAATATAAAACAAGCTACTCTATACTGTGTTTTTCTTCTTGTATTACTTCTTGTATTCTTTAAAACAAAGATATATACTATTATTTACTATTTCTCATCATTCAAGTAACCCCAAACACAATCCGGATGTTAAGAGCTGAACTCTGGGGGTTCAGGTCAGTTCTCTGAGAACACCAGCTTTTCACTTTTTAATTTGCATAGATTTATCAGTAAGGACTGATTTCACATGCAGAGCACTGAGCTTCTTTTCACAGCAGAATGTTATACAGAAACTGTGTGTTTCTTTACTTTCCTGTTACTGTAATCTTTAAGTGCTGTTGTTTTCAGTATTTTTTAAAAACATTTTGTAGCTTCGATAAATATACATACAGCTCTTACAATTTAGTTTATTTGATTTTACAAAATTAAAAATCTCTGGAATATAATCAAGAGGAAAATGGATGATCACAAGCCATTAAACCAAGATGAACTGATTGAATTTTTGCAACAGGAGTGGCATAAAGGTATCCAAAAGCAGTGCTGTGGCAGGTGCTGGGAAGTGTTACCTATAACTGTGGGTCTTCCTGGGCCGTGGGCTAGCAAGCCAGGCTGAGGCAACGGCTGCTGGGATAACGAAACATGGCCATCGTTGATCGAGGTAGGGCAGGTTTCAGATGCTTTATAGAAGAGATTTCATATTAATGAACAATAACGTAGCAATTAATGTTTAATCAGGTATTGACTGCTATTAGGTAAACTACAATGCTAGCTCAGTGCTAGCTAAAATAGTTTAAACAGCTGCATGTGGAGTAATGTTGCACGTACCTGTGTAGCCAGTGGTGTGTGATGAATTAGGCAGTAGGTCACTGACTCCAGAGACAGGAGGATGCTCCTCTAGACCACCTGACACGTTAGAGGTGCTCTGTCTTCTTACACGGCTCTCTGCACATAAATATGCGTACAAAACCATGATTAATATTAGAAGATGCAAAACGCATGTGATGCCAATGCCTGTCTGGTCGCTGAGTGTTCCGCAGACATTCTGATGAATGCTAAAATGTATGTGACGTATGCTGAATAACAGGCTCAAATCTGGCCCATGTTCTTGTGTACGTGTTTTTTTCAATAATTTAAAGCGACAGTGGAATGCTCTATTAAAGCAGTTTAATGTAAATAAATTGTTGTGTGAAATTCTGTGTGTTTGAGAATATTGTTATGTTTATGTTCTTCATTTATAAAATACTGTCAAATATTAAACCTACCAGACCATGCTGTTTTTAGACTAAACATATGTTATTGCAGGGATGGTCATGTTAGGACTAAGACTATTAATTATTTTATCCCACTCAGAAATACTATTGCTTTCAAAATAATAAATTATATATTTGATTATGCAGTCCTGTGAACTGTAGGTTGTGCTCTTTGGGCTCAGTTTACCTATACCCTTCCAGCAGATCGGTGGGCCCAGTACCACTGTGCCCTGGGCATTTTGGAACAGGTGGTACTTTAAGTGCTTCTGCTTCTTGGGCTGGGTGGTCAGCTTTAGGTTGATGTGGTTGGAGAACTCAGTGAAGTAGCGGAAGCCCTTCTCTCCACAGCCCATGCAGTTCCCTGAGAAGCCTGAGAAACCGAGGATAGAGACGTGAGCTCACAGACAGGAAGCTGAACAGATGCCCCATCTAAATCACTATACTGCACTGGCAATCTCCTCTGTTGCTGCTTCACAGAGCGAAGTGGAAATCAGCTGAAATGCAGCTTGTTTCAGGCTGTTGCTTTCAGAGAACATTAGTTTCCATAGTCACCATGATTGCAGAGCTAATGCGGGGGCTCTAGAGTCCATAATTGAAGAGCTAAAACCGGCTGTGTGACAGGCACAGGTCTGGCTGAACTAGGCCAGGGTGCCCTGACCCAGCAATCTGTCTAATTTCCTGGATCTCCCTCAACTCTCTTTTTCTTTTTCTCTTCCACTCTGTCCTACTATTTATCCCTTAGACACTCTATCTGCAATATTACTTCATATTGAAGACCCACAGACAAAACAGTGGCAGTCAAATTGGGTTGCATAACTTACATACACTGTAAATTAGGCCACATAACTAAATAACTAATTATTAATAAAGTCAGGTTATTGATATTTCAGGCAAGGCAATGTTTAAATAATGAATAGGCTTTTTTTAAGATATACAGTACAGGTATGTGCACAGACATAATCTGGCTGTTCCATCTTGCTTCCAACCAGTCTGTTTCAGTTTTATTTCTGAACCCGGGCCCAAAGAACAATGTCTTCCAATATATACTAGTTATAAACTTCTGAGACCCAGAGAAAGGTTATATGAGGGTATTGCATTCATTTTTATGCAAATTATTGTTTACATTTTTCTTATATAAAAACTGGAAAATGGAGGAAACAAATCTGAACACTAAAAAGCTTCTATAAACCTGCTCCACAATACTGAATACAATGCTAACCTCACTCAGTGCTTTGCTTCCATAGTATTGAAAAAGGAGGAAATAGAGGCAACAAGCTCTTTTGTTTACTAAAAGCAATAGTTTGAAAGGGTTAAAATCAATAGACCTTTCTGAAATCTAACACAACTGAAGTTAAGAAACTGATTATTAGCAGCAGAAACACTATTTTTGTTCCATAAAGTGCCATAATTTAGAAAAAAAAGAAAGACACTGTGTTCTTTTGTTCACACACCCACAACTGAGACCCGATTAAAAAACACCATGACCAGGATTTAAACAGATTGCATTAATGGTACCTGACTACAGGCCCCAGACTTATGCCAGCTACTATGTACAAAAATGAACCAGGTCCTAGGAGGATGGAATTACAGAATGACAATAAAATCACTTGACTTGATCATAATTTTTTCAGTACTATATTTGTTTTATGCCCCCTTTAGCTGTAATGAGATCAACGCCTAAGTAGTAAGAAAAATGCCTGATAGTATGAACCGTAGCAGTTCCTACCTAAAAGTGCATTATGTCCATGTTCATCTGGGAGAAAGCGTCGGTCCACTGCACACACCAGTAATTGGTCAGGTAAACTGGGAGACTTGGCCCCGACCAGGAGAAATCCTGGTGGCAGATCGAGGCATTCAGTTGCAATGGAGGCCAGACGCAGGTCTTTTCCTGCCTGACAGAATCCTGAGCAGAGACAATATGAAAACAGTTCAAATAAATGTATTTATTACAATACAATAAATTGCAGTGCGTTGTTCTAAATGGTTTTGTCGGAAATTATAGTAAAGGTGCATTCACACTGCTTTGATCGTACTGTGCAGGAGCACAATTATGCCCCCTCCACCCTCCCTCCTGGGCTGCGTGCACACTGCGGTTAACAATCCGGGCCCAAACCGGCTCACATCATCACAATTCAATTTTTGTTTTGAAAAAAATGCATGTGTCTTTTTGCTCTGCCTGGAAACAGTGCAGACTGGAGTACACAAGCAGAAAGCCTGCGCAGAAATGCAGATAATTTGCTTGTACTGTCTATCTCTCTTGCTCTCACTTTCTCTCGCTCTTTCTCTTAGTCGCTCGCTCTCATTACTGTCCCCTCACAATAATACCTGGAAATTCCAGCATTAAAAAAAATGAAGCATGATTTTATATCATTTTTAAGTTATTGACACCACTTATATATTTTAATTTTAACAATTTTAACTTAAACACTGAAATGCATCCAGTAATATGCTTATGAAAAAAAAAACAATTGTAGTTTAAGCAGTTAAAGTAATGCTGTATTTTTTTGTGCCACGATCAGGCTTAATGTTTGTTTGTTCCAACAAGATCCAAAAGATGGATCCTTCCATGATGACAGTAGGAAAGAACCCTGGTTTTAAGCATTTTATAATAAAAGAGCTTGAGCTCTGTTACAATATTCCATATATAAAAAAAATGCTTATAATAAAGATTTATTGTTATTGGGATGGGGGGTAGAGCAGGGAGAGAGTTCAGCATCTTCACAGCCTGATGGATGGGGTTGTCTCTCAGTATAGTATACTGATACTGAATTATTGTCCAGCTCTACTTAGTATTATACTGCGAACATTGAGTCATATCATATTTAAAATATTTTTCTAAAGTTTAATTCAAGCATTTGAATTAAAGCATTAAGCATTTTTCTATTCTGCTCTCACCATCAGTAGTGCAGGAACCTTCTGGAGGAGGCTTCATCTGGTACGGAATAGGAGGGCTGTTAGACTCAGAGCCGTCATCATCATCCTCATCTTCATTTTCAATTTGGCCTAGTGATGAAACATATTTGGTCACAGTAATTTTAGTAGATGTGGTAATGTTCTTATCAGACTTGTAATGTGTGAATTTTAGCATCTGCTATCTGGCCTGAAATATAATGAAAATAGCTATGTGCAAAAATAAAATAATACAAATAAATAAAAATAAACAAAAACTAAAAACCATAAAGGAATAAAAGAATGGTATAGGGACTTTGACTAAAACAAAACAAGTTAGCTTAAATCAAATAAAATGGACTAAACTAAAATAAAAAACTAAAACATACGAAAATCTAAAAAACGTAAACAGGTATTAACTGTATGGAGGTGGTTAGAGACTAATAGTTTAAAATGAGTGAGTGACTCCAGCTCACTGCAGCACTGCGGCTCAGTACTGAAGCGTGACCCAGTTACTGAAGCAAGTCTGATAACTGATGTATGAGTTCATACAGTCAGAGAGTGCTTTAAAGATAGAAGGGACATTCCAGGATTTTGGTACAGTTCCTGTCCCACCACTTTAAAATCTAAATTTCAAATGTACATATCCAAAATATCTAAATGACTATTTTTTTCAAAAATGTACTTGTTATAGGACAAGCTGTAAAATTTGGTGGAAAAATAAGCTCCTTAGATATTATTCAAAAGACTGAATACCTTTGGACCACCTCAAAAAATGGCTTTTCTCTTGTCCCACACATTGGGTGACCAACTCCTTTGGCAAATTTAACAATTAAAATAAGCTCTAAATAAATGACTTCCTCTTGTATATTGTTGATATGCATCTCCTTTACTTATGAAAACAACTTCTTTGGTCTACATTGTTTTGCATGTTAAAGTTTTTATGCTATTAATTTGTGTCCCACAACATGCGCGCAACCCTGGTACCATACTGGCACAAAGGAAGTGACACAAGGACATTTTCTGCACACATGGCAAGACCAAGAGTAAGTGCTCTAACAATTTTCAAGATTTTTTTCAAATAAGTTTGTCCAAGTTGTGTGTGTCACTCAGTGAACGCAACCCTGTTACTCATATTGTAAGATTAATAATGAGTAGAGTCAAAATTTACTTTATATACTCATATAACCATGTTTGTCCTTGATCTTGTATACATAGCTAAATTTTACAGTTAGCATCTGTTCCTGGGGTAAACCACAACTTAGCCTAGATTTGCAACCCTGTTACTCACAACCCTGTTACTGTAAGTTACCAAATATATTGCATAATCTAATTAAAAAAACTGATTTGATACCTGAGCTTGACAAATCAAACTTTTTGATAGTCTATTACCTGTATTTAAAAATATATGACTAAAAATGATCAAATTGAAGATCAAATTTTCAGAAGTGACCACCTCTGAAATGTACCAAAATCCTAGAATGTCCCAGAAAGTAGCCAGTGTGTTTCCTGATGAACAGTAGGAGAAGACCACTCGGCCTATTAATACATTAAAGTGTGCTGTGTGCTGTAGGGGTCACCGGTTCTACCATCTCGAGAGCGAGGTCTCCACTCCGGTTCCAGGTATAGCTGGGAGAACACGGGTCGAGGTACCACGGTGTTGGAGCGAAGGGACGCCTCGATGGAGTTGTGCAGAACCTCCTCAAAGCGTGTGCTGCGGAGCTGCCCCGTGTACGAGTTCCCCATCTCCTGCCAAATGGAGGATGACGTGTGAGCTAAGAAAAGGAAGACACCAGCTGCATTATATTATTTCAAAATTAGGGCTGTAAACTGCTGATTAGGTGCAGTTGAATCTGATATACTGGCCAGATAATATACTGCTGTGAACAAAGGCTGTCTGTGTAGGTGCTGTCCGTGCTGCGTTCACTGCCGCAGCCACGTGACTTCATTTACTACATCTGCGCTGCACATCCCATTGAAAACAGTGTTTAAAAGCACAGCTGCAAATTTTCAGCGTTCTGTGTTAAAGCATTTTCACACTGCAAAGATATATGCGCTGGAACACAGAATCTTTTCACTATATTTACTTTCTTGCTCATGCACCAGAGAGCTCTGACCAATCAGAGGAGACGATGTGCTCGTGTGGATTATTGGTGTGCATTTTGATGCGTTTAGGTTTATGACTGCGTGAAACCAAACCAAACGGAGGGAGAAACTCTCCAAGAAAACAAACTCATCAACTGATCCAGACCATATAAACCAACTACAGGTGTGAAAATGCCCCTTTTATACTCAGCAAATTAAGTTAAAATGAAAAAATCCTTACAACCAAGCAACCAAGTAAAGATGTTTACAATAAAGTAAAAAAAGTTTTCTCCATTAAATTTATCATGTTTTCTTTATTTCAGCACCACACGTTGGCTTTATCTCCACTCAAACATACAAGTATATACTAGTATGTTATATACTACTATGAATTTAATTGAATTTTACATTTCTTACATTCATTCTTTTATTTATTTAAATATCCACTATAAAAAAATCTTAAGAACAAGAGTGAGCTAAGGCTAAGGCTAGCCGAGAGAAAGTGGAAAAAATCTCAACAATATTCAGACATTTGCTCTTACCAATCTCTCCTATCCCGATTTTCAACAGAGGTAACTGCTGCAAAATCCTCTTTCTACAAAAGGAAACTGGAAGAATCAGCATCTGACCCTCGCAAACTCTTCACCATCTTCTCATCTCTGCTAAACCCTCCCACTCCTCAACCTCCCACAACCCTCTCTCCGGATGATTTTGTCAACTTCTTTGAGGAGAAAGTAGCAAATATCCGCCAATCCTTTCCCCCTGCCTCTACCCTTCCTACCAAGCTCTATCTTCCACATTCTACTTCTCTGTCTCACTTCTCTCTGCTTTCCACAGATGAAATCCTTAATCTTCTACATTCTAACAATCCAACCACTTGCCCACTTGACCCTTTACCATCTTCCCTCTTTCAGACAATTGCTCCTGACCTCCTTCTGTTCATCACTCACATCATTAACACCTCTCTATCATCTGGTCATGTTCCATCAACTTTTAAGACTGCCAGAGTGGTTCCTATCTTGAAGAAACCAACTCTAGACAGCTTGGATGTTGGCAACTACAGGCCAGTTTCTCTCCTCTCTTTCCTTTCTAAAGTCCTTGAGCGTGCTGTCTACAACCAACTTTCTCTCTTTCTCACTCAGAACAATCTTCAGGATCCAAACCAGTCTTGCTTCAAACCTGCACACTCTACTGAAACTGCCCTCATTGCAGTTACAGAGAAGCTCCATGCAGCAAAAGCTACCAACCTGTCATCTGTTCTGATTCTCCTTGATCTCTCTGCTGCTTTCGACACGGTCAACCACAGCATTCTCCTTTCCATCCTCACCAGCCTTGGAATCACTGGCTCTGCATGGCAGTGGTTTGCATCGTACCTGGAGGACCGTTCCTACCAGGCAACTTGGCAAGGGGCAACATCTGCTCCATGCAGACTCTCCACTGGGGTTCCACAAGGCTCGGTGCTTGGTCCTCTTCTTTTCACACTCTATACTCGCTCTCTGGGTGAAATAATATCTTCTCATGGATTTTCATACCACTGCTATGCGGACGACACTCAACTAATCCTTTCTTTTCCTCCTTCCGACACTCAGGTTTCATCCCGCATCTCAGCATGTCTCAGTGATGTCTCGATGTGGATGAGTTCTCATCACCTAAAACTCAACCCCAGCAAGACTGACCTTCTGTTCATCCCAGGAACTACGAGCCTTCACAACAATATCTCCATCTCTTTCGACAACTCACTGGTCACTCCATCGGCAGAAGCACAAAGCCTTGGTGTAGTAATGGATGACCAGTTATCATTCTCGAGCCATATTGCAAATCTGACTCGGTCATGCAGATTTCTCCTGTACAACATCCGAAGAATTCGACCGTTTCTGTCTCAGGAAGCCACTCAGGTGCTTGTGCAGTCTCTTGTCATCTCAAGACTTGACTACTGCAACTCTCTACTGGCTGGTCTTCCACTGCGAGCCACCAAACCACTACAATTAATTCAGAATGCTGCAGCACGACTCGTCTTCAATCTTCCGAAGTTCAGTCATGTGACTCCTTTGCTGCGTTCCCTCCACTGGCTTCCTGTTGCCGCCCGCATCCGATTCAAAACCCTGACGCTGGCCTACAAGGCAAAAAACGGACCAGAGCTCTTAGAGCTTCCAGTACGGCTCGGCTTGAACCTGCATCACTCAAAACACACAGAAAACAGCAACCAGACTCTTCTCTGTGCTGGCACCAAGGTGGTGGAATGAACTTCCACTGGATGTCAGAACAGCAGAGTCACTCGCCGTCTTCAAACGTCGACTGAAGACACATCTTTTTAAAGAGTTCCTAAACTAAAAAAAAAAAAAAAAAAAAAAAGGTCCTAGGGTTCTAAACATGATTAAGTGCTATGTATCTCTTGATCCTAGTCTACAAACTAGCTTTGGATATCTTAAGTAACTTTGAAGCACTGTTGTAAGTCGCTCTGGATAAGGGCGTCTGCTAAATACCAAAAATGTAAATGTAAATGTAAAATGTGGTCTGAAGCAAAACGAGAATCAAAATCTCTGCCTTATTTCTCAGCTCTGACTTTGGTTGTGGCGGGTAGAATCTCAAACAGGAAACAGGAAATACTCCATCGGGTAGACTGTCCCATTTCAGTACTGCCATCGCAGCCTACCCATCCTTGCAAGGACACACCTTCATAGACCGCGTCCTTCAAAGGATGCAACTCTCTGCAACTTACCACATGGCCTCCCCTTACATACCTAAAGGAAGAACAATCTCCAACAGCTCCCCTAAAGGATAGGAGGAGGCATAACACATACTAGTAACCAGGATGGTTACAACATAAAAAATTGAGTAGGCTCCACACACTCATACACACCAACATTGTACTTCTGTTATGGTCTTTCACACTATTTAATAAAGCAATACAGAGACATCTGTAACTTCTGATTCAACACAAGAAAAAACACTGTATGCTGTGTGGATAAAGTGGCATTCACCATTTATATGTATTTGTAGCATAAAAACATTTAAAATTACAATTAAATATTTTTTGTGAAATAATGGGACAATTATCGTGACAGGCCTAAATGCATACATACCCACCTGGGATACCCAACCGTACTGAAGGACATGAGGTCAGCAATCAGTATTGTTTATAAAACCACTAAATAATCCTTCTTTAGTTTATACTTGATATTCCAATTTTATTAAATATAAGCTCAGGGAAAAAATACATTTACTTTAATATGAACATTGTTGTTTAGGCAATCAATCATTTACAATAAAAAACCCTCAAATATCCCTGCTTTTAATAAACACATAATGACTGTATCAGCACAATCAATCTGTATGAATTCTGGACACAGCCCAAAGAGCTGGAGGAAACGGCCAAAAAAAACACAACCCACAAAAGGTAATTCAAGTTCACAGGGGTCAGACAGTGTATTAAGTGCAGGCACACACGCACACACATAAATCCCTAGAAACACCCCCCCCCGCACCCCAGCTAAAATAAGCTGATTTGATGTTACTAAGCAGCGCTACATCAGCCGTCCAATATTTGAGGCCTCCAGTTCTCTTTTCCCTTCTTTACTCAGGAAATGTAATGAACCTCTGATAGATACACAAAGACAGATTGGCTTAAATCACCTCTGCTATTAGCCAAATTATTTGATTAGCATGTTTTCCGATGCTGCCTGTAGAAGCTCAGCTTACCCTGGGGTGGTCATCAGAAGGGGAGAATTCCATCAGGGTGCTTCATTTTCAGCCTCATAAATTCACTGTAACCAGTGTCAGGTCGTCCTGACCCAAATGAGGGGGAGAGGGGGAGCGAATGAGGGCAAGAGCACCTCCTGATCCCTCAGGATAAACAACAAGTTAACATCAGCGCCGGCTGCTGCACATCTAGCAGCGTTAAAAAGGGGAATAACACGGTCAATGGAACAACTGGACTGTTTTAACTCTGAGACACAATATAAATTTCTTCTTGCATTTCTTTCATTGATATCTTTTTACATTTATACCAAATAGGTTAGAGATAGGACCTACAGTCATGGTCAACAGTGTTGACACCCCTGATATGAATTTGGCATTGTAGCTAAATAATAATAAAGCGTTGCAATATTCGGAACATGCACAAGCACCCCCAATCAAGTTCCGAAGAAATTCAAATTGACTGTGTGAAAGGCATCATGAAATCTGAAGATTACCAAAGGATTTAGGGTAGGGCTCTAGGGTTTGCATCCTAGGCCACGGCCCGGGTCTTCCAGCAGGACAATGACCCCATGCATACTTCTAAATGCAGATTGACAAAGCACTGAAGAGTTCTGAAGTGGCTAAATTATAAATATTAATATTATAAAGCAGTACACCTGAAAATTAATAAGCAGAATGGAAATTGTTAAAGGTTATGCACTGAAAAGGTGGTAATAACAGGGCTTTTTGATGAAAGAACCTTTCCAAAAACGTTCAGGACATAATCTCAATCTTTAAATCCAGACTAAAAACTTACTTGTTTAGTTTAGCTTTTGGTATTTAATGTTTCCCTTTAGATAAGGCTGCAGATTCAGGGGTTAATGGACAGAGGGAATTGTGGTAAACTGAGATGATGGTGCTGTTGTTCTCCCACTGCATGCGGTCACTCAGGTTTGTGGAGGGTAGAGTGGGTGGATGTAGTGCTGTGCGATAAACCGCTAACGATAATTATAGCAAAAATAACTTTCCCTGGATAGAACTGTAAGTCAGGGTAAAAACAACTTCGGTATAACTTGATGCGGGAATGTTTCTGACAGACAATGAAAACAGCTTATGAGAATAGGAACAGCACCACACCTAACCAATCATGTGGCTGGAATAGAGTGACGCCCAAGAATTAGAGTTTGTGGGCGGAGCAGCTCAAAAGATAATGTTTGAGCCGGGCTAAAGAGTGCGGCGTCTGTGAGTGTGAAAGAGAAGAAGGGGCATGGACTGTGTGTGTGTGTTTATCCCTAGTGCTAGTTTTAACCTGATAGCTCACTAGCCTGTTTGTTATTTTGTCATGGTTGTGGCCGACAGCAACCATTGTAAATTCCAGTATTTTCAAAGCGGCAACTATAAACGTCTTTCTCATCCATCCTTTCAATGTGTCCAGCCGGACGCTACACTATGATGCAGGTACAAGAAGCTCATTTAAGTACATACCCTCCCTGGCTGAGAGGGTCTCAAGCACAGGTGGTATATTGTGACCTGCCACAAGACAGCTTTTAAACCATGGACAGTGGACAGACTTGTCTTCCTGGCCCGCAGCCTGTAGTAGGGTATGATCTGGACTGGTGTGAAACTTTGACAGTACTAAGAGACAGTACTGCATGGGGATTTATTGTGCCTTTTTTATTTTGCTTTGGAGCATAAGCTAAGCACAATTGAAGGAATTTTCTGTGTCTTTTGTTTACACAGGAAAATTGCTTGATTTTGTTTTAATATCTTATTTGTTTGGAACTGACCAAGGGCTCTATTTCAACAATCTATAGAGCACTGGGTTTTATGGGCGTGTCCTGTGTCTTTAGTATTGTAAGAGCACAATAAATGGGCCTTGCACAGCTCCAACAGCGCAAAAGGCATGTTTTAATTTCCTTAATTATTCATGGGTGTGTTTTGGGCGTAACGTGAAATAAACCAATCAGTGTGTCAGTATACATCCCCTTTAAGACACAGTTGCCTTCTGTTCATTCCTATTTTAAGAGCGCATATATATATATATAATTTTATTAATAAAAAATAAAAATTATTAAAATTAATAAAAAAATAAATAATATTAAACATAAACTCATTTAAAACAATCACAGGCTTTCTGCGCAGAATAATAAAAGTTTCAGTTTCAAATCATGAAAACAGCAAGGGCGTAGGAGCAGGTTTGATATTGGGGGGGACACATTTGCCAATATGAACCCAAGCCCACCCTATAGTTTCTTAGAACAACATTTGTGGAAATTACTTTTAATCACAAATAATCATTTTTTTCTGTATTTTGTTTTTTATTAGTTAACAAGGTGATTTTACAACCTAAACATGTTACTTCACATTACATTTACTGTTGTAAGAAAAAATTATGCATATACATATACATATGACAAAAATGATCAGTTATCACCTAATATTTAAAATAATAACAGATTTGGTTATTATTATTATTATTATTATAATCATGTATTGGCATGTCAATTCTGTTGTATATTTACATTTTCTCCACTCTTTAAAAAAAATCCTACGCTTTTATTTTTCTATTAAGAGCTCTTCTAAAGATTGGTGTCCTTTTATGTAAAAGAATGTAACTTTACGTTTCATAAAGATTTTAATTATAAACGCCAGGACATGTGGCCTTACTGTGAACACTGTTCTTACATATTCTACTGAATATTAACACTGTTCTACATATTCTAGAGCTTTCTCTGCTTTAAAGACATTTAATAAAGTAAGTGGTGGTATGATGTGTCTAATACACTGCTGGATATACATGATTAAACTCAGTAAACTCAGTAAATGACTGTTTATTAGCTGATCAGCTGGATCAGGTGGAAAACACAATTTTGGGGCAGTGATCAGGGTTAAGAAACTGCTTTAAACTACAAACATAAAATACTGTACTAAATTCTGACTATCCACTACATCTGGCTTCTAGATAACTAGTTAACTAAATGAATTTTTGTTCATTATTGCTCACAGTAAATCCTGTAATCCTAAATTAATAAAGAAACAGTAATTAGCTGATCGGGTACAGGGCAAGTTGAACATTACGTATATAGTTTATTTTTTCTTTAACGTTGACTTCCAATCTATCTAATTCCAAAGTTAAGCTAACTCACTCACACAGCTGCAGTTTATTAATCACAGTGGGTTTAAACTGTGTGCTGATTTAGAGTCTTGTATTTTTAACCAGCTATCAGAAACATCATCACAGTTTACGTGGTTAGCCTATCGTTACCTTTCTTTTAGAAAAATCCCCGTATATCCAGATCTTAATCAGCTGAAGCTGCTGCAGCCCGATCCTGCTGCTAAATCTCATAGCGAGGGGGCAGGGCTTCCCCCACTAGCACACCGCGGGCCGCAAAACCAGAAAGCTGATTGGCTGTTTGTGCTGAGAGGCGGGACTTAATACCTGAACCGGCTCCGTGATTGGTCCGGTCTGTCTCCTCATTAATAGTACAGCTGATCTGAGCGAAACGATATAATTTTTGGGGGGGACAAATCCACCTGTTTCCAATCCCCCCGGGTTCCTACGCCAATGGAAAACAGCTCACCAAAACCTCAACCTCTCCTTTATATTTGACAATATTTGATGAACTTACAGGTCCTTACTTATTTTTATTTAACTGAACTAAGTTTTATATTATTTGTAGCCTCACGCTGAATTCGGCTCCGCACTGCGAAAGAGAGAAAGAGAGAGTGAGAGAGAGAGAGGTGCAGCACATTTTGCCTGATTTCTCTTGATTAATTATCAGTACATTTGTTGGCATGAGTTTAATAAAATGTATTAAACTTTCCAATGTTATTTATTAAATCGTTTTTTTTTTTTTTTTTTTAGAAGACAGAGGTTATTCTGCGCGCACTGCGCCAAGCTTTTCTTTGCGTGCCTGCGACATTTTAGAGTGCTGGACAAGATTTTATTTAATGAATTAATATATTTAATGTTTTAATACATTTGCCCTGGTGATAAGAAACGAATGCTAACATATAGCTTTAGATTTCTGTGTATTTCAAATGTTTTAAGTTTTATATAATTGATGGACAGCACCACACGCCAGGGTGACAATGTGCTTTATGTTTTTTAAATGTCTGTTAAATAAATAGATGTAGACAGATGAGCTGTTGAACGTCACCTTTGCCGATGGGGGTGGGAGATAAAGGAGGAAGTGTTGATGAGTCCAGGATGTCTCCCAGCCCTGTCCTCCTCCACAACACTTCCTAACAGAGAGGTGACAAGCTCTTTCATCTGGCCTGTGCTCCTCCCTGTCCACTGCACCCCTCTAGTCAGCTGATGTTTATGACCTCCTGTCCCAACCATTCTGACATGCCCTCTTTCTCTCCTGTCTTTCACTCACACATTGTTTTCACTGAACCTTCTAACAAGCATTGGGCCCTAAATTATACAGATAACCACATTTGTCCCACCAGCAGTGGCACTGGCAGTGAGATGTTCACCAACTGTTGCTAACAGAATTAAAGTAGCAATAAGAGTGCTGCCTGTAACAGGATACTAAATAGATTTTTATTGTTACATTACTTTATTTTTGGAAATTTTCTTTTTGGTTTTACTGTTATTATTTTATACAAAATCAGGGTCTTAGACAAACATATGTTTTTAATTTCTACTAAATGCATGAAAGTTTATACTAAATATATTTATACTAAATAAAATGTAATATTTCTTTTGTTGCAGTAGTATATTCCATTAACTCGTTGGTTGACGTAAACCTCTGAGCTTTTCCTTATTGACTCGTTTTTATGAGGATTTTCTTTTACTAGCTATTGCAGACAAGGGAGGCTGAGGAACAGTTGTATGCATGCTGCATATACAACTCAGAGAGACCTACTGTATTTCACAAAGAACAAGAAAAAATTGATTTTAGCGGACAGACACCTTTAAAGAATTATTGCACACTTTCTGTAAATCATATAAACTTCATTTCACTTCTTAAATATCACTGTGTTCATCTGCTATATGATATATATAAAAGAATCATCTAACCTGCTATAGATGTCTGTTTATATACAGTTGTATATGATATATACGTCATTAATCTGCTGTAGCTTTCTGTGTTTATATACAGTTATAGATGATATATAAGTCATCTAATCTGCTGTAGCTTTCTGTGTTTATATACAGCTATGGAGGACATAACTATGCTGTCTGCATGCAAATAAAATCCAAGAAAATGTTCCATTAGCAAAGATGAATTTTTGTTTAATAACAAAAAAACTATATACCACTTAAAATTACGGTACTGGGATTCACAGGAGAGCTATATTTACTGTAGAATCCACCCTCAACTCAATTTTGACCATGAGGCTTTGCAGACCTACAGTAACAGGCTGTATACAGGGTCTATAGCACAAATTTGTTAGTTTTTATTATTGTGAGAGCAGTAAGTATGGTAAATTTTTCAAAGTTAAATTGCAGTGGACAAACAAAAAATTTTTTTTTATCTGCTTGTTATTATGCACTTTGGTAGATACGGTGAAAAAAGGTTTTTAATAATGGTATTGAATTTCAAAGTTAAAAGCCCAAGGGAAATGTTCCATAATTACTTACAGTGGTGTGAAAATGTAACCTGACAAATATAATCTGAGTAAATATAAAAAGCACTTTTTAAATTATAATTTTATGTATTAAAGGGAAAAAAACTATTCAAACCAATCTAGCCCTGTGTGAAAAGGATTTGCCCCCTAAAAGTAATAACTTGGTTTTGTCACCCTTGGCGGCAACAACTGCAATCAAGCTTTTCCGATAACTGGCAGTAAGTCTTTCACATCTCTGTGCAGGAATTTTGTTTCACTCTTCTTTACAGATTTGTTTTAATTCAGCCATGTTGGAGGGTTTTCCAACATGAACCTCCTGTTTAAGATCATCCACAGCATCTCAATCAAACTCTGACTTGGACACTCCAAAGCCCTCATTTTATTTTTACGTCATTCAGAGGTGAACTTATTTGTGTGATTTGGTTCATTGTCCTGCTGCAGGACACAAGTACACCTGAGCTTGAGGTCAGGAACAAATGGCCGGATATTCTCCTTCAGGATTGTCTGGTAAACAGCAGAATTCCTGGTTCCATCTATTACAGCAAGTTGTTCAAACCCTAAAGCAGCAAAGCAGCCCCAGTCCATAAAACTACCACCACCATGTTTTACGTTCAGTATGGTGTTCTTTTTTTTTCAGAAATTATGTGATAGTTTTACAACAGATGTAACGGGACACACACCTTCCAAAAAGCTCCACTTTTGGCACATCAGTACAAAGAATATTTACTCAAAGTTCTGGAGATCATCAAGGTGTTTGTTGGTAAATGTGAGATGGGTCGTTGTGTTGTTTTTGTTCAGTAGTGTTTTTCCCTTGACATTTTTTTCTTATTATTGAATCATTAACACTGACCTTAACTGATGCACGTGAGACCTGCAGTTCTTTAAATGTTGTTCTTGATTGTTTTGTGACCTTCTGGATGAGCTGTCCATGACCTTTTGGAATAATTTTGGTCGGTTGGTTTCTCCTGGGAAGGTTCACCAGTGTTTCATGTTTTCTTCATTTGTGAATAATAACGAATTGTGAATTGAGGTCTTTAGCTGCTTCATGTTGTCAGAAAGGTTTTATTTAAGTGATTTCTTGATTCCACAGGTCTGGCAGTAATCAGGCCTGGTTGTGGTTAGTATTTAAATTAAACCCAGCTTTTCAAAAAGTGTGATTAAGCACAGTTAATTTATGGGGGGCAAACACTTATTCACATAGGGACAGACTGGTTTGGATAGTTATTTTTCCTAAATAAATGTAAAAAGTCATTTTTATATTAACTCAGGTAATATTTGTGTGATATTAAAGTTATTTTGATAATCTGAAAAAATCTAAGTATGACAAAAATGCAAAATAAAAAGAAATACATTTCACCCCACTGTAAGTAGAACCTGACACTGACTTTAACTGCTAGTTAAGGTTTTTCCGTTCTCCTGTGAAGCTGTAGTTTTGGAAATTGAGATTTCAGAATTATGCAATGTTTTTGCTTAACAGCATCGATATACAGTTGTGTGTATTATACAACACTCAAACGATTATCTAGAGAAGTCCAGACATCTTGTCTGGTATCTTGTCTGTCTGTCAGAGCATCTTCACTCTAGATCTTTTCTGCTGTCTACAAAATGACCACCTAATACTCTGCTCTTCTCCGTCCCAAAACAGCAGTAAAAACTACTTTTACTGCCGCTCTACAAAAGAGCAGAGGGGGGTGGGCAGCTTTTATGCCCCAGGAGGTAGATGTGGATGCGGGGGCTGGGCTGCCTCATCCTGCTCTCGAGACAAACAATATAAAACAGAAATGAGGAACAGAGAGCGATAGAGATAGATGTGTGTGTAAATATGTATATTTGTAATATTTTATATATTTCCTTTTGTACGTTTGCCTGGACGTTTATTTTTTTTTTATCAAACTACTGTTATCACTTTTATCTTGTACTTGTACTTCTTTATTATGTTGTAATTGTTGTTTAGTA